>NC_087301.1:8018620-8088620 GCF_015220805.1 Pogoniulus pusillus
TGCCTGCAGAGCAAATACTGCTCTGGGTCCCTTCCTAACATCCAACCTAAACCTCCCCTGGTGCATCTGGAGGCCACTTGCTCCTTGCCTGGGAGCAGAGCCCAGCTCCAGCCTCCTCTCAGGGAGCTGCAGATGAGGTCTCCTTTCAGCCTCCTCTTCCCCACACCAACCCCCCCCCCCCACCCTCCAGCTCCCTCAGCTGCTCCTCCCAGCCCTATTCTCCAGACCCCTCCCAGCTTGTTGTGCTGCTCTGGACCTGTTCCAGCCTCTCAATATCCTCCTTGGAGTGAGGGACCCAAAACTGACCCCAAGATTCCAAGTGTGGCCTCAGCAGTGCCCAGCCCAGGGGCACCATCCCTGCCCTGCTCCTGCTGCCCACACCACTGCTGAGCCAGACCAGGCTGCTTACTGCCCTTCTTGCCCACCTGGGCACCCCCTGGCTCATCCTCAGCCACTGTCAAGCAGCTCCCCCAGCTCCTTTTCCATCAGGCAGTTTCCAACCCATTCCAACCTCTCAATGTCCTTCTTACACCTGTGGTACCCAAAACTGGACACAGTCCCTGAGGGTGTGAGTTCTGCTGTGGGCTCCAGAGGGGATTTCCTCCTTGGAAACACCTCCCTGGAGGTGTTCAGGACCAGGTTGGATGAGGCTTTGAGCCTCATCCTCCTCCAGGTTGGATGTTGGCAAAGGGGTTCTTTAGAGTGAGGGTGGTGAGACCTTGGCACAGGTTGCCCAGGGAGGTTGTGGAGCACAGGGAGGGAGGGTGAGGAGACACTGGCACAGGTTTCCCAGGGAGGCTGTGGAGCACAGAAGCACCCAATGTGATCTTTGATCACATTGGGTGCTTCTGTGCTCCACAGCCTCCCTGGAGGGTGTTCAGAACCAGGCTGGATGAGACCTTGAGCAACCTGTTCTAGTGGGAATGGGGAACTCCTCCCTGGGCAGCCTTTGCCAGTGCCTGATGAGACTTTAGGTGGAGAAATATTTCCTGATCACAGAATCAGGCAGGGCTGGAAGGGAGCACAAGGAGCAGGCAGCTCCAAACCCCTGCCATGCCCAGGGACACCCTACCCTAGAGCAGGCTGCACACAGCCTCAGCCAGCCTGGCCTCAAACACCTCCAGCCATGGGGCCTCAACCCCCTCCCTGGGCAACCCATTCCAGCCTCTCACCACTCTCCTGCTCAACAACTTCCTCCTCACCTCCAGCCTCACTCTCCCCACCTCCACCTTTGCTCCATTCCCCCCCACTCCTGACACTCCCTCACAGCCTCAAAAGTCCCTCCCCAGCTTTTTTGCAGCCCACTTCAGACCCTGGCAGGCCACAAGAAGGTCCCCTGGAGCCTCCTCTGCTCCAGCCTGCACAGCCCCCAACTCTTTCAGGCTGTGCTCACAGCAGAGCTGCTGCAGCCTCTCAGCATCCTCCTGGCCCTGCTCTGGACACTCTCCAGCATCTCCACAGCCCTCTTGTCCCAGGGGCTCCAGAGCTGGATGCAGGACTCCAGGTAGGCTCTCAGCAGAGCAGAGCAGAGCAGAGGGGCAGAATCCCCTCCCTGGCCCTGCTGGCCACACTGCTGCTGCTGCAGCCCAGGCTCTGCTTGGCTCTCTGGGCTGCAAGTGCACACTGCTGGCTCCTGCTGAGCTTCTCCTCCAGCAGCACCCCCAAGTGCATCTCCTCAGGGCTGCTCTCCAGCCTGGCACTGCCCAGCCTGCATCTGTGCTTGGCATTGCCTCGACCCAGCTACACTTGGACCTTGCCCTTGGTCAGGTTGAACCTCTTGGACTTCTGCAGCCTGCCCAGGTCCCTGTGCATGGATCCTGCCCTCCAGCCTGGCTGCTGCACCACACAGCTTGGTCTGGGCAGCAACTCTGCCCATGGCACCCACAGAGATGCTAAACGACAACATCCAACCCAAAGCTCCTCTGGTGCCACTGGAGGCCATTTCCTCTTGTCCTGTCAGTTGTTATCCTGGAGCAGAGCCCAACCCCCACCTCACTGCAACCTCTTGGCAGGCAGCTGCAGAGAGCAATGAGGTCTCCTCTCAGCCTGCTCTTTTCTGGACCACACAGCCCTGGTTCCCTCAGCCACTGCTTACAAGACCTCAGCTCTAGACCCCTTACAAGCCTCTATGCCCATCTCTGGCCACCCTCAATGTGTGCTGTAGAGTGAGTGGCCCAAAACTCACCCCAGGGCTCAAGCTGTGGCCTCAGCAGTGCCCAGCACAGGAGCACCATCACTGCCCCACTCCTGCTGGCTGCACCATTCTGGACTAGGTGACTTTTGGAGGTGCCTTCCAACCCCAGACCATTCTGTGGCCCTATGACTCTGTTCCTGATCCATGCCAGCATGCTGGTGGCCTTCTTGGGCACCTGGGCACACTGCTGGCTCCTGTTCAGCTGCTGCCACCCTGCACCCCCACTGTAGCCTGAAGCAGGACTTGGCTGTTGAGGAGCTCCCTGAAGGGCTTGGAGGTGATGTGAGAACAGGCTCTGGGGTGGCTTGGCCAAGAGGAAGAAGAGCTTTGGTTTCCTCTTCCACTCTCCACATCCCTCCTCCTCCTTTGTGAGCATCCCTCAGGCATCCCAGCCCTGTGGATGCCAGGGGAGGCTGGGTGGTGACAGCAGAGAGAGCCAGGCTCTGCTGGGGGATGCCCAGCACAAGGGGGCAGTGGTGGGAGCTGAGGCAGAGGAAGTGCCATGGGAAGAGGAGGAGGAATTTTTGTCCCTGTGAGGGTGGCAGAGCCTGGCACAGGCTGCCCAGGGGAGCTGTGGAGTCTCCCCTCTCTGCAGATATTCAACTCCTGCCTGGATGTGTTCTGTGTGCTCTGCTCTGGGTGCTCCTGCTCTGGCAGGGCTTGGGCTGGCTGAGCTCTGGAGGTCCCTTCCAGCCCCTGCCATTCTGTGAGCATTTCTGTCTTGGCTTCTGAGGCATTGATTGTGCTACAGCAGAGCAGGCTGCTGGGTGTTGGCAGGATGGTTTGGGCCATCTCCTGTCAGAGTGGTAATGCAGAGAGACAAGCTCAGTGCCTCCTGCTATCTGGAGAGTGGGGGGAGGGGATTAAATGCACTTCTTCCACTGCTTTCTGTCCTGCACTGCACGTCAGGGATGTCCTCTGAGATCCACTCACCTGCTTGGAAACCTGCAGCCTCTTTGGGTCAGCTGTGGGAGGAAAAGTTCTGAAGGAATTGGCTCTTCTGGTGGAGGCAGAAGGGAGACAGAGAGAGAGAGAGAGAGCAGCTCTGTAGGGACTGCTGTGGGCTGCTGACAGGGGCCCAGTGAGGCTGGGGGGACACTGACACAGGCTGCCCAGGGATGCTCTGTCCCTGCAGCTGTCCCAGGTCAGGTTGGATGAAGCCTTGAGGTGAGTGCTGGTAGGAGCAGTCCCTGGACATGACAGGGAGGGGCTGAGTAGATGATCCCTGAGGTCCCTTCCAACCTAAACCATTCTGAGACTCTATGAAAAGAGACAAAAGATCAGATCTGATGTGAGTGAAGAGAATGGATGTGAGGAGAGGGACTAAAGGTGATGTTTAGGTGTGAGCAAAGTAAATAGATGTGAAGAGAGGCACTGAAGGTAGAAGAGATGTGAAGAGAGGCACTGAAGGTAGAAGAGATGTGAAGAGAGGGACTGAAGGTAGAAGAGATGTGAAGAGAGGCACTGAAGGTAGAAGAGATGTGAAGAGAGGCACTGAAGGTAGAAGAGATGTGAAGAGAGGGAGTAAAGGTAGAAGAGATGTGAAGAGAGGGACCAAAGGTAGAAGAGATGTGAAGAGAGGCACTGAAGGCAGAAGAGATGTGAAGAGAGGGACTGAAGGCAGAAGAGATGTGAAGAGAGGCACTGAAGGCAGAAGAGATGTGAAGAGAGGGACCAAAGGTAGAAGAGATGTGAAGAGAGGGACCAAAGGTAGAAGAGATGTGAAGAGAGGGACCAAAGGTAGAAGAGATGTGAAGAGAGGCACTGAAGGCAGAAGAGATGTGAAGAGAGGGACTGAAGGCAGAAGAGATGTGAAGAGAGGGACCAAAGGTAGAAGAGATGTGAAGAGAGGCACTGAATGCAGAAGAGATGTGAAGAGAGGCACTGAAGGCAGAAGAGATGTGAAGAGAGGGACTGAAGGCAGAAGAGATGTGAAGAGAGGGACTGAAGGCAGAAGAGATGTGAAGAGAGGCACTGAATGCAGAAGAGATGTGAAGAGAGGCACTGAAGGCAGAAGAGATGTGAAGAGAGGGACCAAAGGTAGAAGAGATGTGAAGAGAGGCACTGAAGGCAGAAGAGATGTGAAGAGAGGCACTGAAGGCAGAAGAGATGTGAAGAGAGGCACTGAAGGCAGAAGAGATGTGAAGAGAGGCACTGAAGGCAGAAGAGATGTGAAGAGAGGCACTGAAGGCAGAAGAGATGTGAAGACAGGCACTGAAGGTAGAAGAGATGTGAAGAGAGGGAGCAAAGGTAGAAGATAGGTGAAGAGAGGCACCACTAAGGGTAACATTTAGAAGTGAGTAAAGAGGATAAATGTGAGTCAAGAGAATAAAGACCACATCCAGATGTGAGCAAAAAGAGCAGATGTGACCAAGGAGAATAAAAAGAGAGCCAAGAGAATGTGTAGGTGTGAGTGGGGAGGTGTGAGCAGAGGCAGTGAAGGTAGTGTTCAGGTGTGAGTTGTGAACAAAGGTCACATCTGGATGTGAGTGGAGAGAGCAAATGCAAGCAGAAGGAGCCAAGGCAATGTTTAGGTGTGAGTATAGAGGACAGTGTGAACAAAGCTACTGAAGATGATGTTCAGGGGTGAGCAGAGTGACCAGTTGTGAGCAAAGGCAAGGAAGAGCACATCCAGATGTGAGCAAAGAGTGCAGATGTGGATAGGGAGAACAGAAGGAGAGTGAAGGCGAGGTGTAGATGTGAGTGGAGAGAACTGATGTGAACAGAGGGAGGAAAGGTAGGGTTCAGATGTGTGTAAAGTGAATAATGGCACTGAAGGTAGTGCTTAGATGTGAGTTGCACATCAAGTTTGCTGCCCACACCAAGCTGTGTGGTGCAGCAGCCAGGCTGGAGGGTAGGGATCCATCCAGAGGGAGCTGGGCAGGCTGCAGAGGTGGGCACAAGCCAAGCTCATGGCATTCAACAAGACCAAGTGCAGGATCCTGCATCTGGGTCAGGCCAATGCCAAGTACAAATGCAGGCTGGGCAGTGCCAGGCTGGAGAGCAGCCCTGAGGAGAGGCACTTGGGGGTGCTGCTGGAGGAGAAGCTCAGCAGGAGCCAGCAGTGTGCACTTGCAGCCCAGAGAGCCAAGCAGAGCCTGGGCTGCAGCAGCAGCAGTGTGGCCAGCAGGGCCAGGGAGGGGATTCTCCCCCTCTGCTCTGCTCTGCTCTGCTCTGCTCTGCTGAGAGCCCTCCTGGAGTCCTGCATCCAGCTCTGGAGCCCCTGGGACAAGAGGGCTGTGGAGATGCTGGAGAGTGTCCAGAGCAGGGCCAGGAGGATGCTCAGAGGCTGCAGCAGCTCTGCTGTGAGCACAGCCTGAAAGAGTTGGGGCTGTGCAGGCTGGAGCAGAAGAGGCTCCCAGGGGATCTTCTTGTGGCCTGCCAGGATCTGAAGGGGGCTGCAAAAAAGCTGGGGAGGGACTTTTGAGGCTGTGAGGGAGTGACAGGAGTGGGGGGGATGGAGCAGAGCTGGAGGTGGGGAGAGTGAGGCTGGAGGTGAGGAGGAAGTTGTTGAGCAGGAGAGTGGTGAGAGGCTGGAATGGGTTGCCCAGGGAGGGGGTTGAGGCCCCATGGCTGGAGGTGTTTGAGGCCAGGCTGGCTGAGGCTGTGTGCAGCCTGCTCTAGGGTAGGGTGTCCCTGGGCATGGCAGGGGTTGGCACTGCCTGCTCCTTGTGCTCCCTTCCAGCCCTGCCTGGTTCTAGTAAAGGGAATAGTTATGACTAAAGCTGCTACAGATAACATTTAGATGTGAGCTGTGAGCCAAGATCCCATCTAGAGGTGAGCAAAGAGAGCAGATGTGAACAAGGAGAACGGAAGAGCACAAATCCATGGTCCCCAGCTGAGTTTGTTCTGTCACTCTGAGCAGCAGGTGAAGCTTTTTCCCTCCCCAAAGTGCTTCTCCAGCTCTCGAGTGACAAATCTGAGTCCTTTTACATCCCTTGTTCCCTTTTCTTCTCTTCCCTTCCCCACACTGGACTTCCCCAGCCTCCAAACTCCTCTGTTTGGGCCCTAGAGAAGCACTGCTCCTTTCTCCTCCAAAGGCAAACCTCTCTGCGTGGCTGGCTGGTGGGGACGAGCCCCACCTCACGCCCATGCCTGGTCCTCACTATTAATCCCAGCTGATGGCAGGGAGGGGCTGGTGTGGGAGGCAGCCATGCGGTGAACGTTGAGCACAGTGGGTTGGTTTCTGTGTTCTGGGCTTTCCCCCCCTCCCTCCCCTCTCTTCTCCTCCTTTCCCTCGCTCCTCTCCTTTTTCAGACGAGCAAAACTGTTGGATGCTGCCACAGATGTGAGCACTTTGCCAGCGAAGTCTCAGGGCCCCCAAACCACAGGAGGAGCCGCCGAGAGCAGGGAAGCTCTGGCCGGGGAGCATGGACGAGGAGGTGCAAGGCAGGAGGGGAGGAAGAGTGAGGTCGGTGATGTTTGTGGCACATGGATGCAATTACACTCAGAGCATTCCAGAGGCGTTCCTGTGAGCCCCGTGCAGGTCTGCCTGCTGCTCCCGGCAGAGAGGAAGAGCCAGGGAGGAGAAGTCCCTCTCGCCTGGAGACGGAATGTCTGCGCTCTCAGCCCTCTTTTTAGGTAGGTTGGCTTCGGGGCAGGGTTCGTGAAATCCAATTTCCCTTCTGCCTTCCCTTGCACGACCGAAATTCGTTGCTGATGACTTTTTTTTTCCTGGGGGGGAAGGGATTTATGAAGCCAAACTTTTCTGGCCAGCTCCCATCTGGGTGGCGTTGGGGGGTCTGGGTGCTTTGCTTGCCGCTTTGGGGGCAAGGATGGGTTTGTCCAGGAGCCATGGCTGAGCAAAGCTCCTTCTGGACTCCTTTAACCAGGGCAGCTTAAACATTCCCCCTGAAAAAGAACCCTAAATGAGAGGTTTGGAGCTGTGGCAGCAGAAGGTGGACAAAATGTCTTTGTTTCGGGCACGGTGTCAAATTTGTTCAACTCCTGCTCCGCTTTGCTTGGGCGTTTTAAGGTCCAGGCTTGGAAATCAAAAGGGGTTATTGTTTCCAGTGGATGCCTGAGATGAGAAACAGATGTGCTGGAGTGCAGAAGGGAGGAGTTGGGGGTTAGGAGGTGTTGGAGGGGGGGGAAAAGGATGGGAGAAGGAAGATTAAAAGAAGGAAGGCAAGAAATGGGCCGCGGAAAGGAGAGAGGTAGAGGGTGGCTGCGGGGAAGGGGAAAGGAGATGCTAAAGAGGAGGCAAGGCTGAAGAGAGCTGTTGGTTAAAGCCGTGGAGGGGGAGAGTTTGCAGCCCTGAGGTCTGTGAGGGGGCAGGAGGCAGCCCCAGAGGCAGCCTGGGTTGCTGCATCTCGATGCCAGGAGCGAGCTTCCCTCTCGGCTCCGCTCCCCAGGCAGGGCTCTGCCGCGGCTGGGCGAAGCCTTTCTGTCCCCTGGGTGCTGCTGGCCCCCGGGTGCTGGGGCAGAGCGGGGAGAAGGCAGGCTGGGCTTGGGTTCCCCGGCAGGAATGGAGAGCTGCAGGGTGCTGGGCTTAGTGCAGGCAGGATACGGATCCCGGCGAGCCGCCAAGCAGCCTTGCAGGGCCCAGCTCTGCTCCAGAAGTCTCCCAGGTGCGGGGCACGGAGCAGGCAGAGCTGCAAGGCAGGCAGCAGCTGTAGAGGTGCTGAGCACGTTGTAGAAAAGGGGTTTTGGCTGCCAGCAAAGGGATTCTGCTCTCTGTGTGCCCCGGGCAGGGAGCTGGGATGCGCTGCAGAGCCGCGCAGGGGAGAGCGGGCAGCGGTTTGTGCCCCTGCGCATCTGCTGGGGCTCGGTGTGGGGGTGGAGGGAGAGTTTAAAGGAGGCTTCAGGAGACAGCAAGGTCAGGAAGAACTGCCAGAGGGGCTGGTGAGCCCTGCAGGAACGGGCAGGAAAGCGTGGGCAGGAAATGCCCACATCTGGAGGCAGAAGGGGAGGTTGCATCCCTCGCTGCAGGAGACCAACGGAACCTGCAAGCCCTGAGCCACCAACCCTGTTCAGCTGCTGCAGGCTGAAGGCTTGGAGCAAAAGGAATAAGCTGTGCCTGCAGAGAAGGTCTTGTGTGAGGGGAACTTAACAACTCGGCAGGACCATTGCTACTTCTACCTCTGAGACGCTCTGAGCTTCATCCCTCCTCCGGCATCTCCACCACGCCAGCAGCACACAGGCACCACGCACAAGACCCTCTCTGCCCTCCTCAGGCTCTGCCCTCCTCAGGCTCTGCCCTCCTCAGGCTCTGCCCTTGCCCAGAGCTTGAATTTCTCCCCCCCTCTGGCAGAGGGCAGGATAAGGAGCACCACAGAGGTCACACAAAGCCTGCTGCCTTTTGTCTCCTGCTGCCCCATGCCTTGCCCATGCTTTACTTGCCCTGCCAGCAGCTAATGCTCTCTGGGCTCTGCACCCAGCTTCCTTCCCCACCGCAGAAGCATACTCCAGGGATAAGCAGGGAAGTGTTGTGGTTCCTTGTCCTGAAAACAAGCAGGCTGGGGAGTCTCCTTTGCCAGCTAGGGAAAGCCTGGTTGATTTCCTGCGTTTAGGAGGCACAGAAGGGCCCAGGGTGACTTTTCTTGCTTCTACAGTGAAAGCCCAGGGTGGGAAAAAGGGGTTAAGAGAAGGCAGGGAAAGGGCAAAGGAAGGCTGCCTGGTCTGGGGCTCCAGTGTTAAACAGCCCCGGATGGTAGCCCCAGCCCCTGCCTCTTCACTGTTTACCTCTCTGGGGCCAGGCTGTGTGAGGAGCCAGAGAGCAGGAGCCAGCTGGTTTTAAGGAGACCTGGGAAAGAGGAGAGATGAGAGACTCTGAGCAGTGGGCAAGGGCAGAGCTCTGCTTAATCGCCTAGTGAAGGCTTGGGGAGTGAGTGGGGAAGGAGCCAGGGGTGGGGGGGTGAGTGGGGAAGGGTTAGGAGTGAGGAAGGAGTGGAGGGGATGAGTGGGGAAGAAGTGAGGGATGGGAGGTGAGTGGGGAAGGAGTGAGGGGGTTGGGGGAGTGAGTGAGTGGGGAAGAAGTGAAGGGTGGGGGAAGCAGTGGGGAAGAAGTGAGGGGGTGGGAGAGTGAGTAGGGAGGGAGTGGGGGGGTGAGTGGGGGAAGGAGTGAGGGGTGGGGAAGGAGTGAGGAAGGAGGTGGGGGGATGAGTGGGGAAGAAGTGAGGGATGGGAGGTGAGTGGGGAAGGGGTAGGGGGTCAGTGAGGAAGGAGTGAGTGGGGAAGGTGTGAGTGAGGAAGAAGTGAGGGATGGGGAAGGAGTGAGGGGCTGGGGGGTGAGTGGGGAAGGAGTGAGTGAGGAAGAAGTGAGGGATGGGGAAGGAGTGAGGGGGTAGGGGGTGAGTGGGGAAGGAGTGAGGGGGTGGGGGGTGAGTGGGGAAGGAGCGAGGGCTGGGGAGGTGCTGGATGCTGCCGGTAGCGCCTGGCAGCTGCCGTTCGGCTCAGCCCACAGCTGGTTAAAGCAGCTTCAGCCTCCTTGTGTAACACTCTGTGCTCTCCTGACATCCAGAGGGCTCTTTCCGAGGCAAGCAGCTCTGACCCTTCCCTTCTGGGGGCTGAAAAACCTCCTAGAAGTGCCTGCTTGGAAAAATCCCTTAAACCCAAGCCCAGCCCTAACCCAGCATCTCCCTGGCACACCACACTGAGCTCCCTCATCCAAACATCCTTCAACACCTCCAGGGGTGGTGACTCCACCAACTTCCCTGGGCAGCCCTGCCCCAGGGATATCCTCTTCAGGGCACACTGCTGCACTCCTCAGCCAGCAAAACGACACCAAACCTTTTCCTTTCAGTCTTCTGCTGCAGTGCTTGGCACTTTCTGGGTGCTGGGCGTTTGCTTTGCCCTCTTTCAGCCTCCAAATCAGTCGTGGGGATTTTAAATGGAGCTCATAGAATGGTTGGGAAGGACCTCGAAGCTCAGCCTCGGTGCCAACCCCCACCCTTGCCACGGGCAGGGACACCTCCTGCCAGCCCCAGGTTGCTTAAGGGCTCATTCAGCCTGGTCCTGAACACCTCCAGGGAGGTTGTGGAGCACAGAAGCACAGAATGTGATCCTTCCTTCCACCCTTCCTCTCTTCCTCCCTTCCTTCCACCCTTCCTCTCTTCCTCCCTTCCTTCCACCCTTCCTCTCTTCCTCCCTTCCTTCCACCCTTCCTCTCTTCCTCCCTTCCTTCCACCCTTCCTCTCTTCCTTCCTTCCTTCCACCCTTCCTCTCTTCCTTCCTTCCTTCCACCCTTCCTCTCTTCCTTCCTTCCTTCCACCCTTCCTCTCTTCCTTCCTTCCTTCCACCCTTCCTCTCTTCCTTCCTTCCTTCCACCCTTCCTCTCTTCCTCCCTTCCTTCCACCCTTCCACCCTTCCTCCCTTCCTTCCACCCTTCCTCTCTTCCTCCCTTCCTTCCACCCTTCCTCTCTTCCTCCCTTCCTTCCACCCTTCCTCTCTTCCTCCCTTCCTCCCTTCCTTCCTTCCTTCCTTCCACCCTTCCTCTCTTCCTCCCTTCCTTCCTTCCTTCCACTCTTCCTCTCTTCCTTCCTTCCACCCTTCCTCTCTTCCTTCCTTCCACCCTTCCTCTCTTCCTTCCTTCCACCCTTCCTCTCTTCCTTCCTTCCACCCTCCCTCCCCCCTCCCTCCCCCCTCCCTCCCTCTGTGCCCTGCAGCCCTGCTGGAGCTGAGCTCTGCCCTCCCAGCCCGGAGCCCAACACCTCTCTTACAGCCCCGTCCCAGGGGGCTCGCGGTTGCTGCACTGAGCTCTGAGCCTCTCCTTCATCTCACTGCACTGGGATAAAAGGTCATGGTGCAGATCCTGCCACTGCCTGTTGGCATCAGCAATCGAGTCTGACAGCTGCCCTTGCCCAGGTACCCACCAGCCACGGAGCTGGAAATAGCTGTGATGAGAAGGAAGCAGCTCTGCAGCGTTCAGCAGTGGTAGCTCAGCCTGAAGCTGTGCTCCAGCAGACTGACTCTGGCCCTCTCTTCTGCTTCAAGAGCACAGCCAACCTGCACTGTGCCCTATCACATCTCCTTGAGAGCCTTCTCCTTCAGCTCTTGCAAGGCTACACCCCAGCAGAGCCAGGGATGGTTGCAGGCTTGAGGGCTCAGGGTGGATTTGTGAGATTCAAGGGAAATTGGACAGCTTAGTGGAATGCTTTGGTCCAGGGAGGGTGGGGAGACACTGGCACAGGTTGAGGGTGAGGAGACACTGGCACAGGTTGAGGGTGAGGAGACACTGGCACAGGTTGCCCAGGGAGGTTGTGGAGCACAGAAGCACCCAATGTGATCAAAGATCACATTGGGTGCTTCTGTGCTCCACAACCTCCCTGAGAGGTGTTCAGGACCAGGCTGGATGAGACCTTGAGCAACCTGTTCCAGTGGGAGCTGTCCCTGGAGGTGTTCAGCACCAGGTTGGATCAGACCTTGAGCATCCTGTGCTGATGAGAGGTGTCCCTGCCCATGGCACTGGATTCGGAGCTGAGCTTTGAGGTCCCTTCCAACTTTGATCCCATTCTGTGCTCCACAACCTCCCTGGAGGTGTCCTAGACCAAGGGGGATGAAGCCTTGAGCACCCTGTGCTGGTGGGAGGTGTCCCTGCCCGTGGCAGGGGAGTTGGAGGAGATGATCTCTGAGGTCTCTTCCAGCCTAAGCCTTTCTGTGCTTTGTTGGGTTTCTTGTGCTGGTTTGAGCCTAATTGGAACATCTTAATGAGAGAACTGAGATGCTAGGCTGTGAAAAGGAAACAGTGAGGATGTCTGCTGCACTCAGAGGCTTGCTGAGGTGTGTAAAAGCAGGGACACAAGCACAGATAAGAGGGTGTGGGGGAGTGGAAGTATCAGAGTCTGTGTCTGTGCTTTTCCTCCTGGGCTTTGGCTGTGTAACCCAACTAATGCTGCTTCTAACCCCCCTGGCTGATCCTCCAGACTCACCTTGCACCTAAAGTAGACTCTGGGATAAGGCAGAGGGGTGGAAAGGAGGTGGAAGGGTGGTTGGGAGCCCCTCCTGGGGACTCTGGTTTCTGGGAGGGCTGCTGTGTTGCTGTATCACCTTTAACTTGGCTGCTTCTGGCTATAGCTGTAACTCTCTGCTTGTCTCTTGTGCTAAGCTGTCAATAGGAAGCTTCATTCCTTAACTTCCAGCCAGCTGAGTCCAGTCTGGGTGAGTTCATTGTGTGTGTGAGGGGCAGGTAACTCCCAAACCATCACACACCTTGGTGTGTTTAGCTCCAAAGTCTGCTTGGTTGGCCAGGGCTGGCTGCTAGGTTGGACTGGTTGAGCTTGGAGGTCTCTTCCAACCTGCTTTGATTCTCCCAAGGACAGCTCCACACAACAGTGGCCAACTCATTCCTGCCAGGCCAACTCCAGCAGCCACCACTCAAAGCACCAACTGTGTGCAAGCTTCAGCTGCTTCCAGCTGGGGGAAGGAAGCCCAAGGGCAGGGCAAGCAGCTCTTTAGCAGAGCACTGCTCTGGGAAGACCCAAGGAGAAGGAGCAAAGGGAATTGGTGCATCCATGTGGCAGTCCAGGGGGAACTCAGAGGAGCTAAAGATGCTGCAGGGAGCTGCTGCCTGGCAGCATCTCAGGGTTAACACTCCTTGTGGTGTGCTAAAACCCTTCCAGACCCAGGGCTGGGCTGCATCACACATTTTCTGTCGAGTCACTTCACAAGAAATGGTCTCTTTCTCCTGCTCAGCTTCCTTCTGGAGCAGCAAACCAGGTTGGATGAAGCCTGGAGCAACCTGGGGCTGGTGGGAGGTGTCCCTGCCTGTGGCAGGGAGGGTTGGAACTGGCTGAGCTTTGAGGTCCCTTCCCGCCCAGATTGCTCCATCCTTGTGTGACTGTGTGCAAGGAAGTAACCTCCTAGAGCAAGGGAGAGCAGCAGAGTGCCCAAGCTGAGCTGGAAGGCTAAAGATGAACTCATTTTATGGGGAACAGAGCCAAGGAAGGAGGGAGGCAACAGAGCCACAGAATGGGAGGGGTTGGAAGGGACCTCTGGAGATGATCATCCAAGCCAAAGCAAGGTCACCTGGAGAGTGTCACACAGCAACACATCCAGCTGGGGCTTGAAGGTCTCCAGAGAAGGAGGCTCCACAACCTCTCTGCAGCCTGCTTCAGGCCTCCTGCACCCTCACACCGAGGAAGTTTCTCCTCATGTTGAGGCAGAACCTCCTGGGTTCCAGTTTGTGGCCACTGCTCCTTGTCCTAGCACTGAACAGAGCCTGGCCCCTGCTGCTTGCCCCTCACCCTGCAGAGGTTATAACACTGACCAGATCTCCTCTCAGCCTAACCAGCCCCAGGGCTCTCACCTTCCCTCCTCACACAGCTGTTCCCCTCCCTTCAGCATCCTCACAGCCTCTGCTGAACACTCTGCAGTAGTTTCCTGCCCCTCTTGAACTCGGGAGCCCAGAACTGGGCACAACACTGCAGATGTGATCCCACCAGGGCAGAGCAGAGAGGGGTGAGCCCCTCCCTTGACCTGCTGGCCACACATCCTGATTCACCCCAGCAGACCATTGGCCCTCTTGGCCATGAGGGCACATTGCTGTGCCATGGGGTCATTTATTGCCCACCAGGACTCCCAAGTCCTTCTCCTTGCAGCTGCTTCCCAGCAGCTCCCCCTCAGCTGTGCTGCTGCAGGAGGTTGTTCCTGCCCAGGGCCAGGACCTGCCCTTGCCCTGCTTGGCCTCCCTCAGGTTGCTCTGCCCCAGCTCTGCAGCCTGCCCAGGGCTCCCTGGGTGCCAGCACAGCCTGAGGGCTCTCAGCCACTGCTGCCCTTTTCTGAGCTTCCCATGGAAGAGCAGCAGTGCCCAGGAGGCTCCTTTGGGTGCAGTGGGCAGTTGGTGGTGCCCTGGCTGCAGGATGGGTGGGTTTGGGTTGGTTTGTTCCCTTCCCCAGAGCTCTTTCCTCAGCTGTTTTTAGAAGCTGTTGGTTTCCAGAGGCAGCCCAGCAAAAAGCCAAGGGTGAAGTCAGGTCACTGAGGTCTGGGAGCAGACACTCAGCTGGCAGGAGGGTGGAGGAGGCAGGGATGGCAGCGCAGGCAGCAGCAGCAGAGGCAAAGGTGCAGTGCCACAGCAGGGTGAGGAGAGTCAATTTCTGCCTCCTTCATCTCTCTTTTCTCCAGTGGGGCTGAGAGGAGTCAAAGCCCATCCCTGCCAGCCAGGGGTTCAGCCCCTGCTGAGGGCAGGTTTTGCCTGAGCAGAATGCAGAGGAACATTGAGTCATTAGTGCTGGGCAAGGCCTCCAAGATCATCCAGTCCAACCTTCTGCCCTGCACCTCTCTGACTGCTGGACCACGTCCCAGACAGCCACTTCTGCTGCTCCCTTGCACACCTGCAGGCATGGAGACTCCTCCATCTCCCTGGGCAGCCTGTGCCAGTCTCTGACTGCTCTTGCATCAAGGAAATTGTTCCTCATTGCCAACCTAACCCTGCCCTGGCACAATTTCAGGTCATGTCCTCTCCTTTTGCCTGATCCTAGGGAGCAGAGCCCAACCCCCACCTGATTGCAGCCTCCCTGCAGGGAGCTGCAGAGAGCAATGAGGTCTCCTCTCAGCCTCCTCTTCCTCCAGGCTGCACACCCCCAGCTCCCTCAGCTGCTCCTCCCCAGCCCTCTTCTCCAGACCCTTCCCCACCTTTGTTACTCTTCTCTGGACCTGCTCCAGCCCTTCAGTGTCCTGCTCGAAGTGAGGAGCCCAAACCTGACCCCAGGATTCAAGGTGCAGCCTCAGCAGTGCCAAGCAGAGTTGGAAATCACATCCTAGACCCATTGGCCACAGTGCTCCTTGTGCAAGCCAGGATGCCCTTGGCCACCTGAGCAAGAGCTGGTCCTGTGCAAAGAGGACACTTGGAGAGGTGGTCAGCAGGAGGAGAAAAGCAGCAGCTTGTCCATGCTGCCTGTGTGACTGCTTGCTGTGATGGTGCTCTGCTTGCAGGGAGCTGCAGAGGGCAATGAGGTCTCCTCTCAGCCTCCTCTTCATCACCTCCCTGGGCAGCCTGTGCCAAGCCCTGACCACTCTGGCAGCAAGGGAATTGTTCCTCAGCTCCAACCTAACCCTGCCCTGGCACAACTTCAGGCCAAGTTCTCTCCTTCTAGGGAGACACCATGGAGCAGAGCCCAACCCCCACCTGACTGCAGCCTCCCTGCAGGGAGCTGCAGAGAGCAATGAGGTCTCCTCTCAGCCTCCTCTTCTCCAGGCTGCACACCCCCAGCTCCCTCAGCTGCTCCTCCCCAGCCCTCTTCTCCAGACCCTTCCCCACCTTTGCTGCCCTTCTCTGGTCCTGCTCCATCCCCTCAATGACTTAGGTGGATGCAGTGCTCGAGATGTGACCCCACCAGTGGCAGGTGCAGCTGGATCCAGTTGTGGCTGGGAGCCCCAGCAGTGGCTTAGCAACCCAGACCAAAGCTGACCTTTTCTTTGCCCCAGGAGCCCACTAAGGAGTAGAAGCAGCAAGTGGGTGGCATGAGCAGGATGGGTACTGCCCTGCCTCAGCAAGCACCACTGCTTGGCTCTTCTCAAGCCATGGTTTTGCTACCTCAGTTTCCTCCTTAGGCAGCTGCAGACCTTCTGCTCAGGAACTGGCCTGAAATTGTGCCAGGGCAGGGTTAGGTTGGAGAGGAGGAACAATTTCCTTGCTGCCAGAGTGCTCAGGGCTTGGCACAGGCTGCCCAGGGAGGTGCTGGAGTCCCCATGCCTGTGGCCATGGCACCTGGGGCTGTGGAGGGGCTGGGTTGGGGCTGGCCTGGATGCTCTCAGAAGGCTTTTCCAAGCCAAACCATTCTCTGTTTCTGTGTGAAGAGCACTGAGCAGCTGTGAGGTGCTCAGCAGGTGGTGAAGGTGCTGGAAGGTGCCAGAACAAGCCCTGCCCTCATCTGCTCCTCCATCTGCCCCAGGAGAGCATCTGGCAGGTTCAAAAGGCAGATGGAGGAACTCAGCACTGCTCTTAGTGGGTCAGAGGCAGCTCTGTGCTGCCAGAGCTGCTGTGCTCCCACAATCAATGCCCATTACAGGATCTTTTCAGCCTGGCTCTTGCCCTCTGGGGCTGACACCCATTTGTGTGCCTGGATAAAGAGTCCCTGGGGAGGACTCCTTCCTGAGTGCCGAGGTGGAAGTTCAGCTCAGCCTCTGCAGTGGAATTGCCCTGGGCAGCAGGAGGTCGGTGGCAGTGTTGTGGTGCTGCTCATCTGCATGGCAGGAGAGAGGCTGCAGGCACAGACTCACAGCCACACCCAGGCTGGCAAAGCCTCTCAGCATCACCAAGCCCAGCCTAGAGCCCTGCTCTGCAAGATCCACCTTAAACCACCTCCCCAGGCACCACACCCAATCCACCCTGAATCACAGCCAGGCTGGGTGACTCCAGCCCCTCTCTGGGCAGCTGAGTCCAGTCCCTGACCACTCTCTCCATCAAAAACTTTCCCCTAATGTCCAATCTAACCCTCCCCAGCCTCAGCTTGAGGCCATTCCCCCTCCTTCTGTCTCCAGTTCCCTGTGAGCAGAGCCCAGCAGCAGCCTCTCCACGATGTCCCTTCAGGCAGCTGCAGACAGCAATGAGCTCTGCCCTCAGCCTCCCAGACACATTCAGGTTGGAAAAGACCTCCAGGACCACCAAGCCCAGCCTAGGGCCCTGCTCTGCAAGATCCACCTTAAACCACCTCCCCAGGCACCACATCCAATCCACCCTGAATCACACCAGGGCTGGGTGACTCCAGCCCCTCCCTGGGCAGCTCAGTCCAGTCCCTGACCACTCTCTCCATGACAAACTTTCCCCTGATGTCCAGTCTAAACCTCCCCAGCCTCAGCTGGAGCCTGCATGGTTAGAGTCAGCTCATGGCCACAGCTTGGCTGCCTTTGGTCTGCCACAGAGCTGCTGCTGTGCTAAGTGCCACTGAGTCCCTGCATGGATGGGGCTTGGGAGGGACCCTCAGAGGTGACCTTGCCCACTGCCCTGCAGGCAGCAGAGACTAGAGCAGGCTGCTGAGGGCCACAGAATATCTGACCTTGAGTGTCTGCAGGGATGGAGCCTCCTCCTCCACTGCCTCTCTGGGCAATCTGTTGCAGCATTTCACCACCCTCCTTGTCGAGAGCCTCCTCCTGATCTCCAGCCTGAAGCTATCCTGCCCCAGTTCCAAATCACTGCCTCTTATTCTGTGACCCCAAGTCCTCCTCTAAAGTCCCTCCCCAGCTCTCCTGGAACCCCCTTCAGGTACTGTAAGGCTGCTCTAAGGTTCCCCTGGAGCCTTCTCCTTTCCAGGCTGAACAGCCCCAACTCTGCCAGCCTGTCCCCACAGCAGAGCTTCTCCAGCTCCAGCCCTCTGAGCATCCTCTTGGCCTCCTGGCCCCTGCTCTGCTCTGGTGAGTCCTCACCTGCAGTGCTGTAAGCCCTTACCAAAAGTCCTTCCCCAGCTCTCCTGTAGCCCCTTCAGGTCCTGGAAGGCCTCTAAAACGTCTCCTCAGAGGACAGCTCATCTGGATGGCATTTAGCACAAACCAGCAGCAGCCAATGAGTGGCTCCAGCCCTTCTCATCCCATTCTCATCCAGCGTGAGGGGGTCGGCTTGGGTGGGATGCTTGAGGCAGGAGCTCAGGCCGCTGGGGCTGGCTCTGTGCTTTGTTTCTTAAAGGCTGGGGAAGGTTGTCGAGCCCTGGAAGTGCTGAATAAAGCGAAGGACCCTGATGGGCAGGGCAGGGCAGGGCTCCAGAGTGCCTGCAAGTGGCGAGGGGGCTGTGTGAGTGCAGAGGGGAATCGTCCGTCCAGCGCAGCAAGCCCTGCGGCACCCAACTGAAACAGCTCCTCTGCCCTGCTCCCCTGCTTGCCTCTTCCTCCTTCCTTCCTTCCTCTCTTGCCTTTCTCTCTCTTTCCTTCTTCTCTCTTTCCTTCCTCTCTCTTTCCTCTCTCTCTTTCCTCTCTCTCTTTCCTCTCTCTCTTTCCTTTCTCTCTCTTGCCTTCCTCTCTCTTTCCTTCCTCCCTTGCCTTCCTCTCCCTCGCCTTCCTCTCCCTCGCCTTCCTCTCCCTCGCCTTCCTCTCCCTCGCCTTCCTCTCCCTCGCCTTCCTCTCCCTCGCCTTCCTCTCCCTCGCCTTCCTCTCCCTCGCCTTCCTCTCCCTCGCCTTCCTCTCCCTCGCCTTCCTCTCCCTCGCCTTCCTCTCCCTCGCCTTCCTCTCCCTCGCCTTCCTCTCTCGTTCCCTTTTCTCTCTTTCCCTCCCTCCTTCCTTCCCTCCCTCCCTCCCTCCCTCCCTCCCTCCCTCTTTCTTTTCTTCCTCCCTCCCTCTTTCTTTTCTCCCTCCCTTCCTCCTTCTTTTCTCGCTCCCTTCCTCCTTCTTTTCTCGCTCCCTTCCTCCTTCTTTTCTCCCTCCCTTCCTCCTTCTTTTCTCCCTCCCTTCCTCTCCCTCCCTCCCTTCCTCTCCCTCCCTTCCTCTCCCTCCCTTTCTCTCCCTCCCTCCCTTTCTCTCCCTCCCTCCCTCCCTCCCTTTCTCTCCCTCCCTCCCTTTCTCTCCCTCCCTTTCTTTCTCTCCCCCTTTCATCCCAATATTGGAGGCTTTTCGAGCTCGCAGGCAAAGCTCTTTATGGCTTCATTGTTTAAATTTAGGCTTTGTTTGGCGGGGGGCTGGGTGGGGATGGATCGTTAGACTCGCAGCCAGAGCCTTATAGCCCAGGGACTGTCACTTCTGATTACTTCCAGTGACACTTCCAATTATTTCCCATCACAATTCCAGGGAGGAGAGGAAAAAAGGAGCCACATCCTCCAGCGGCAGAGTTGGCTTTGGGGTTGGGGTTTGGTTTTTTTCTCCTTTCTTTCCTCTTCTCTTTTTTGTCCTCTGAACGAAGCAGAATTTACCAAACCTCTGCAGAGCAAAAGGTGCAGATTGGGAGCTCTGCTGGGGCAGTTCCAGAGCAGAGTGAGACTGGAGGCTGGTGGCAGGCAGGGTGCAGGGAGCCCTGCTGCAGCTCCTGCCTCGCTGAATGGCTTTAAGGAGATGGTTTTGTCTTCCCCAGGCGTTCTCTGGCAGCAGGACTCGGTGGGTGCAGCTCTGCTGAGGGCAGCTGGGAGCTCCCTTGGCTCTTTGGCAGACGTGAGGCTGCGAAACTGCTGCTGAAGGAAAGCAAACAGCTCAGAGTTGGGCTGGGGACAAAGTGCCCAGCAGCCAGCACTGGTCCCTGGCAGCCCAGAGCCAGGTCCTGCACTTGGATCAGGGCAATCTTGAGCACAGAGCCAGGCTGGGTGAGGAGAAGGGCCTGGGGGTGTCAGTTGGTGCCAAGGTGCCCAGCAGCCAGCACTGGTCCCTGGCAGCCCAGAGCCAGGTCCTGCACTTGGATCAGGGCAATCTTGAGCACAGAGCCAGGCTGGGTGAGGAGAAGGGCCTGGGGGTGTCAGTTGGTGCCAAGGTGCCCAGCAGGCAGCACTGGTCCCTGGCAGCCCAGAGCCAAGTCCTGCACTTGGATCAGGGCAAACCTGAGCTCAGAGCCAGGCTGGGTGAGGAGAGGCTGAGAGCAGGCTGGAGGAGAAGGGCCTGGGGGTGTCAGTTGGTGCCAAGGTGCCCAGCAGCCAGCACTGGTCCCTGGCAGCCCAGAGCCAGCTGTGTGCTGGCTGCAGGCAGAGCAGGGAGAGCAGCAGCACAGGGAGGGGATTCTGCCCCTCTGCTCTGCTCTGCTCAGCCCTCACCTGCAGCACTGCCTCCAGCTCTGGGAACCCAGCACAAGGAGGACCTGGAGCTGCTGGAGAGGATCCAGAGAAGGACACAAAGATGCTCAGGGGATTGGAGAACCTCTGCTGTGGGGCCAGGCTTGGGGCTGTGCAGCCTGGAGAAGAGAAGGCTCCAAGGAGACCTTAGAGCAACCTTCCAGTACCTGAAGGGGCTGCAGGAGAGCTGGGGAGGGACTTTGGATAAGGGCTGGGAGTGTCAGGAGGAGGGAGAATGGCTTTGAGCTGGGAGAGGGGAGAGGGAGAGTGGAGATGAGGGAGGGATTGTTGAGAGTGAGGGTGGGGAGAGACTGGCACAGGTTGCCCAGGGAGGTTGTGGAGCACAGGGAGGGAGGGTGAGGAGACACTGGCACAGGCTGAGGGTGGTGAGACACTGGCACAGGTTTCCCAGGGAGGTTGTGGAGCACAGAAGCACCCAATGTGATCAAAGATCCCATTGGGTGCTTCTGTGCTCCACAACCTCCCTGGAGGTGTTCAGCACCAGGTTGGATCAGACCTTCAGCATCCTGTGCTGCTGGGAGGTGTCCCAGCCCATGGCAGGGGGTTTGGAAGTGGCTGAGCTTTGAGCTCCCTTCCAACCCATCCCATTCTATCGATCTGTGTCTCCTGCTGCTAATCCCTTAGGAATCTCAGCACTCCACACCAGGAAGTGTCTCACTGGAGCCATCCAGTCTGGGTCTTGGGTTTGTTCTGCTGTGGTCGCTGCTGTGGGCAAAGCCTCTCTTCGTTTCCATTGTTTCAAGCTCTTGCTTGGAGACAAAAGCAATCTTCCCCCATCCCACTGTGTTGACAGAGGCTGTGATTCTCTTTGCCAAAGGCAATTTGAAGCCCTTGCAAGAGCTTTCTGGCCAGAGCAGCGCTCAGGAGGTCTAAAGTTGGGCCAATGACTCAGTGCTTGAGTAAGTCAGGCTCTGGTTCTGAGTCCCTGCTTGGTTTGAGTGTCTGCCTCTGGAGTGCTCTAAGGGGTCACAGCTGCTGAATCATGGAACCAGGCAGGGCTGGAAGGGAGCACAAGGAGCAGGCAGTCCCAACCCCTGCCATGCCCAGGGACACCCTACCCTAGAGCAGGCTGCACACAGCCTCAGCCAGCCTGGCCTCAAACACCTCCAGCCATGGGGCCTCAACCCCCTCCCTGGGCAACCCATTCCAGCCTCTCACCACTCTCCTGCTCAACAACTTCCTCCTCACCTCCAGCCTCACTCTCCCCACCTCCAGCTTGGCTCCATCCCCCCCACTCCTGCCACTCCCTCACAGCCTCCAAAGTCCCTCCCCAGCTTTTTTGGAGCCCACTTCAGACCCTGGCAGGCCACAAGAAGGTCCCCTGGGAGCCTCCTCTGCTCCAGCCTGCACAGCCCCAACTCTTTCAGGCTGTGCTCACAGCAGAGCTGCTGCAGCCTCTCAGCATCCTCCTGGCCCTGCTCTGGACACTCTCCAGCATCTCCACAGCCCTCTTGTGCCAGGGGCTCCAGAGCTGGATGCAGCACTCCAGGTGGGCTCTCAGCAGAGCAGAGCAGAGCAGAGCAGAGCAGAGCAGAGCAGAGCAGAGCAGAGCAGAGGGGGAGAATCCCCTCCCTGGCCCTGCTGGCCACACTGCTGCTGCTGCAGCCCAGGCTCTGGGTGGCAGCTCTTGAGGGGAAGGTTGTTTGGTGCCTTTGTGCTCTCACAACTCATAGACACAGACTGCAGTGGGTTGGAAGGGACTTTCCAAGGGTGTCTTGTCCAATCCCCCTGCAAGCAGCAGGGACACCTCCAGCCTGAGCAGGCTGCTCAGGGCCACATCAAAGCTGATCTGGAGTGTTTCTGGGGATGGAGCCTCAAGCCCAGCCCAGGGCAGCCTGTTCCAGTGTCTCATTGTGCAAAACTTCCTCCAGATGTGCAACCTAAATCTGTCCTGAGACAGTTTCAAACCACTGCCTCTCCTCCTTTGTCAGAAGTCCCTCCCCAGCTCTGCTGGAGCCCCTTCACCTGCTGGAAGGATGCTCTAAGGTCTCCCTGCAGCCTTCTGCAGGCTGCACAGCCCCAACTCTCCCAGCCTGTTGCCAGCCCTCTGAGCATCTTTGTGGCCTGCTCTGGACCCTCTTGTGCTGGAAGCCAAACAGCTGGGCCAGCCCTGCAGGTGAGGTCTGAGCAGAGCAGAGGGGCAGGATCCCCTCCCTCCATCTCTGCCCACCCCCTCTGGGGGCATTCCAGCAGAGAAGCATCTGAGACACAAAGAAGTTGAACACCACCACCCCTCCCCCTCCCATTTTCAACTGCACCCCCAAAAATGACAGTGTTTACAGCACCCCTGAGAGCACAGCAATTGGCAGGACCAAGCTCAGGTGTCTCTACACTACTGAGGCTCTCAGGTAGTGTCAAGGGCCCTATGACAAGAAGGACGTGGAGATGCTGGAGAGCAGCCCTGGGGAGAGGGACTTGGGGGTGCTGCTGGAGGAGAAGCTCAGCAGGAGCCAGCAGTGTGCACTTGCAGCCCAGAGAGCAGCCAGAGCCTGGGCTGCAGCAGCAGCAGTGTGGCCAGCAGGGCCAGGGAGGGGATTCTCCCCCTCTGCTCTGCTCTGCTGAGAGCCCACCTGGAGTGCTGCATCCAGCTCTGGAGCCCCTGGGACAAGAGGGCTGTGGAGATGCTGGAGAGTGTCCAGAGCAGGGCCAGGAGGATGCTGAGAGGCTGCAGCAGCTCTGCTGTGAGCACAGCCTGAAAGAGTTGGGGCTGTGCAGGCTGGAGCAGAGGAGGCTCCCAGGGGCCCTTCTTGTGGCCTGCCAGGATCTGAAGGGGGCTCCAGAAAAGCTGGGGAGGGACTTTTGAGGCTGTGAGGGAGTGTCAGGAGTGGGGGGAAGGGAGCAAAGGTGGAGGTGGGGAGAGTGAGGCTGGAGGTGAGGAGGAAGTTGTTGAGCAGGAGAGTGGTGAGAGGCTGGAATGGGTTGCCCAGGGAGGGGGTTGAGGCCCCATGGCTGGAGGTGTTTGAGGCCAGGCTGGCTGAGGCTGTGTGCAGCCTGCTCTAGGGTAGGGTGTCCCTGGGCATGGCAGGGGGTTGGAGCTGCCTGCTCCTTGTGCTCCCTTCCAGCCCTGCCTGGCTCCATGGCTCTGTGAGCTGCCAGGCTCTGGGCTGATGGCTGAGGAGTCAGTGCCACTCCTGTGGCAAATGGATCTCAGCCTCTGTGGCTTTCTCAGCTCCTTCCCTTTAGCCCCAGGCTGCCCCTGGAGCAAATAGAAGAGACAATTCTGCCCCTGCCAGCCAGTCCAGACCCCCACATGAGCTGGCACAGGAGCAGTTCAGAACTCTGAGCTGATGATGCACAATGCTCTGCCCTCTAATTACTTCAGCTTCATCTTCCTCCTCCCTGGCCGTGCCCTGGGCGTGCTGCTCCCTTTGTGGGCCAGCAGTGAATGCAGCCCCATTAGGAGAAGCCATTCAGGGCTGTGGGGGCTGCAGCGGTTCTTGTTCTTTGGACCTGTCAGCCAGCAGCCACTCCTGCCCCACAGCTCGGCCTCGGCTCTTTGTAGCCCAGGTGTGGCTCTTTGTAGCCCAGATGTAGCTGTTTGTAGCCCAGATCTAGCTCTTGTAGCCCAGATGTAGCTCTTTGTAGCCCAGATGTAGCTCTTTGTAGCCCAGACATAGCTCTCTGTAGCCCAGATGTGGCTCTTTGTAGCCCAGATGTGGCTCTTTGTAGCCCAGATCTGGCTGTTTGTAGCCCAGATGTGGCTCTTTGTAAACCAGACGTAGCTCTTTGTAGCCCAGATGTGGCTGTTTGTAGCCCAGATGTGGCTGTTTGTAGCCCAGATCTAGCTCTTTGTAGCCCAGATCTGGCTCTTTGTAGCCCAGATGTGGCTCTTTGTAGCCCAGATCTGGCTCTTTGTAGCCCAGATGTAGCTCTTTGTAGCCCACATGTGGCTGTTTGTAGCCCAGATCTGGCTCTCTGTAGCCCAGATGTGGCTGTTTGTAGCCCAGATGTGGCTGCTTGTAGCCCAGATGTGGCAGTTTGTAGCCCAGATCTGGCTCTTTGTAGCCCAGCTGTGGCTGTTTGTAGCCCAGCTCTAGCTCTTTGTAGCCCAGATGTGGCTGCTCTGTGGGGAGAGACTGGCACAGGATGCCCAGGGAGGCTGTGGAGCACACAAGCACCAATGTGATCCTCCAGCAGCACCCCCAAGTGCCTCTCCCCAGGGCTGTTCTCCAGCCTGGCACTGCCCAGCCTGCATTGGTGCTTGGCATTGCCAAACCCCTGTTAGCACCACAGAACCAGGCAGGCTGGCAGAGAGCTCCAAGCTCCTGCAGCCCAACCTAGCCCCCAGCCCTGCCCAACCAACCAGACCATGGCACTAAGTGCCCCAGGCAGGCTTGGCTGCAACACCTCCAGCCACAGCCACTCCACCACCTCCCTGGGCAGCCCATTCCAGTGCCAATCACTCTCTCTGCCAGCAGCTTCCTCCTCACACCCATCCTGAGCCTCCTTGTGTGGCCTTAGGTGGCAGAGGGGCAATGGTTTGTGGCTCCCTTGCTGATGGAGGTTGCTCAGCAGAGGGTGCAGGCAGGGGTGGAGGCTGTCAGAGCTCTCTCTGGGTAAGGTCTGTGGGAGGCTGAGCTCTGGGAGGGGACCACAGCAGCTCCACACTGCCTGTCTGGAGGGAGCAGCTCTGCTCCTTGCTTTGAATCGTTCTGGGGGGGTTCTTTTTCTGTGTCAGCACTGTCAGAGCCTATAATCCTCAACCAAAAGAGGCCATCCTGCCCTAGCAGGAGTGAGGAATCCCCTTCAGCAAGGATGTGGCAAGCAGACTGACAATGGAAAAGCAGTGAGGGAAGGGGAGGGGGGTGGGGGGGAGGAAAAAAACCCATCCTGATCTAATATGCATCAAATTAGGGCCTGATTATAATGCAGGAAGAATGCCCTGGGTAGAAGGAGCTGGTGGAAGGCACTCAGTGGGCAGCACTCAGTGCCAGGCAGGCGTTGATGGAGCAGGTGATGATGAGGCATGGAGGAGAAGCACTGCCCCCACCCGATTCTGGTGTGCTGGGCAGGCTTGGGGGAGCAGAGAGGTGTTCTGCAGGCACTTGAAGCAGCAGTCACTGCTCTTGTTTTCTCTTCAACCCCCTCCCTGCAAGCCCTGAGTAGTCCAAAGGCAAAGGTGGGCACAGATTGGAGATGCAGCAAAGCATTTACCTTAGTGGTGACTGCTGCGAGGGAGAGGATTCTGCCCCTCTGCTCTGCTCTGCTCTGCTCTGCTCTGCTGTGCTCTGCTGTGCTCTGCTGTGCTCTGCTCTGCTCTGCTCTGCTGTGCTCTGCTCTGCTCTGCTGAGAGCCCACCTGGAGTCCTGCACCCAGCTCTGGAGCCCCTGGCACAAGAGGGCTGTGGAGATGCTGCAGAGTGTCCAGAGCAGGGCCAGGAGGATGCTGAGGCTGCAGCAGCTCTGCTGTGAGCACAGCCTGAAAGAGTTGGGGCTGTGCAGGCTGGAGCAGAGGAGGCTCCCAGGGGACCTTCTTGTGGCCTGCCAGGATCTGAAGGGGGCTGCAAAAAAGCTGGGGAGGGACTTTTGAGGCTGTGAGGGAGTGGCAGGAGTGGGGGCAGAGGCTGAGGGAGCTGGGGGGGTGCAGCCTGCAGCAGAGGAGGCTCAGGGCAGAGCTGATTGCTGCCTGCAGCTGCCTGCAGGGAGGCTGTAGCCAGGTGGGGTTGGGCTCTGCTGCCAGGCAGCCAGGGACAGAAGAAGGGGACACAGCCTCAAGCTGTGCCAGGGCAGGTCTAGGCTGGATGTTGTTAGGAAGTTGCTGGCAGAGAGAGTGATTGGCATTGGAATGGGCTGCCCAGGGAGGTGGTGGAGTGGCTGTGGCTGGAGGTGTTGCAGCCAAGCCTGGCTGGGGCACTTAGTGCCATGGTCTGGTTGGTTGGGCAGGGCTGGGGGCTAGGTTGGGCTGCAGGAGCTTGGAGCTCTCTTCCAGCCTGCTTCTGTGCTTCACAACCTCCCTGGAGGTGTTCAGGACTAAGTTGGATGAGACCTTGAGCAACCTGGGACTGGTGGGAGGTGTCCCTGCCCATGGCACTGGCTGAGCTTTAAGGTCCCTTCCAACCCAACCCACTCCATGATTCTGTCACAGGTGTCTGTGGCTTTGCACCCACTTTCAGTGGTGTCCCTGCAGGCCACCACAACACAGGCAGAGGAGGTTCCATGTGAACCTGAGGATGATTTTCTCCTCTGGGAGGGTGGCAGAGCCTGGCACAGGCTGCCCAGGGGGGCTGTGGAGTCTCTCTCTCTGCAGATATTCAACCCCTGCCTGGATGTGTTCTGTGTGCTCTGCTCTGGGTGCTCCTGCTCTGGCAGGGCTTGGGCTGGCTGAGCTCTGGAGGTCCCTCCCAGCCCCTGCCTGTGTCTCTGTGATTCTCTGTTTTTGTGGCAGCTCTTCCCTGGTGAAGCTGAGTCCTGCTCTTCATTAACTTCTCTCACCTCAAGGGGCAACTTCTTGCCTGGAAGGCTCCCAGAGCCTGGCACAGGCTGCCCAGAGAGGTTGTGGAGTCTCCTTGTGTGGAGCCTTTCCAGGCCTGTCTGGATGTGTTCTGTGTGCCCTGAGCTGCATTGGATGGTGCTGCTCTGGCAGGGCTTGGACTGGATGAGCTCCTTGGGTCCCCTCCAACCCCTGACACCTGTGAGCTCAGCTGCAGTCCCAGCAGGAGCTGCTCTGGGGAGCCTTGCCCTGCCCCATCTCCACGAAGGGCAATGTCTGAGGAGTTGATGCTGCTTTGGGATGCTCAGACCGAGCAGAGGGGCAGAGTGGGCAGCAGTTTGCTGCTGCCCTTCCCCAAGAGCTCCCAGCTGCTGCCTGCTTGCATCTGCCCTGCATGCTGGCAGGATGGGGCTGTGCTGTGCCAGAGCTCAGCTCTGCCCAGCAGTGAGGGAAGGAGGCTTTGGTGTCTCCAGCAGCCCAGATGAAGCTCTGCCTCCAGTTTTTCCTGGGCTCTGTAGGAAATCCTCTCAGCCACACTTCCTAGAGGAGGAAATGCTGCAGCCCTGTCTCCTGTCTTTAGAGCAAACAGAATCCAGCTAATTGAATCTGGAAGGGAAATGCTCTTTGGGGGATCAACAGCCTGAATAAAGCATTCCTCAGCAGCCCCAAGGCACTGCCCCTCCCTTGGCACCACAACCCCCTCCAAGCAGCAGCCTCACTGCTGGAAGAGGCCAGAAGCAGCTGGCTGGGAGCTGCTCTGCCCACAGAGCAGTCACTCAGGATAGCCTCCTGTGCCTGCTGCACTCACACTGCTGCCCAGAACCAGCCCCAAGGAGCTGTGGGGGGGACCCTGCAAGTGGGCACTTCTTTGGCTGCTCCTGCAGAAATGCAGGTCTGGAGCCCCTGGGACAAGAGGGATGTGGAGGTGCTGGAGTGTGTCCAGAGCAGGGCTGCAGCAGCAGCAGTGTGGCCAGCAGGGCCAGGGAGGAGATTCTCCCCCTCTGCTGTGCTCTGCTGAGACCCAACCCAGTGCAGTCTGTGTCTGTGAATTGTGAGAGCCCAAAGGTACCAAACGACCTTGCCCTCAACAGCTGCAGGGATGGAGCTGCAGAAGTCCCCAGTGATGCCACCCAGAGCCTGGGCTGCAGCAGCAGCAGTGTGGCCAGCAGGGCCAGGGAGGGGATTCTGCCCCTCTGCTCTGCTCTGCTCTGCTCTGCTCTGCTCTGCTCTGCTCTGCTGAGAGCCCACCTGGAGTGCTGCATCCAGCTCTGGAGCCCCTGGCACAAGAGGGCTGTGGAGATGCTGGAGAGTGTCCAGAGCAGGGCCAGGAGGATGCTGAGAGGCTGCAGCAGCTCTGCTGTGAGCACAGCCTGAAAGAGTTGGGGCTGTGCAGGCTGCAGCAGAGGAGGCTCCCAGGGGACCTTCTTGTGGCCTGCCAGCATCTGAAGGGGGCTCCAAAAAAGCTGGGGAGGGACTTTTGAGGCTGTGAGGGAGTGTCAGGAGTGGGGGGGATGGAGCAAAGGTGGAGGTGGGGAGAGTGAGGCTGGAGGTGAGGAGGAAGTTGTTGAGCAGGAGAGTGGTGAGAGGCTGGAATGGGTTGCCCAGGGAGGTGGCTGAGGCCCCATGGCTGGAGGTGTTTGAGGCCAGGCTGGCTGAGGCTGTGTGCAGCCTGCTCTAGGGTAGGGTGTCCCTGGGCATGGCAGGGGTTGGCACTGCCTGCTCCTTGTGCTCCCTTCCAGCCCTGCCTGGTTCTATCCAATGCCCAGCGTGTGGGCTGGCAGGCAGAGCCTGGGGCTGTTTCCAGATGCAGAGACTTGTGTGGTCTGGGGCTGAGGAACTGCTGTTATCTGCAGTCTGGAGCCATTGGATTGCTTTTCCCTTCTCTCCTAGGCAAACATCATAAACTGTTGTCAGCCAGGGAGCTGCTGCAGTTCCCTGACTGGAGAGAGGCAGGAGGCAGAGGCTGGGGGGGAAAAGGCAGGCAGGCAGCAGAGGCTCTGCAGAGGCATCTGGCCAGGCTGCATGGATGCAGCAGGGTCACTTGTGTGAGGTTTAACCAAGCCTGGTGCTGGCTCCTGCCCTTGGGACACAACAACCCCATGGTTACTGCAGGCTTGAGGCAGAGTGGCTGGAAACTGCCTGGTGGAGAAGGACCTGGGGGGTGTTGGTGATGGTTGGGTGAAGATGATCTGCTCAGGTGGGCAGGAAGGGCAGCAGCAGCCTGGCCTGGCTCAGCAGTGGTGTGGGCAGCAGGAGCAGGGCAGGGATTGTCTCCCTGGACTGGGCACTGCTGAGGGCACAGCTTGAATCCTGGGTTCAGTTTGGAGTCTCTCACTCCAAAAAGGACATTGAGGAGCTGGAGCAGGTCCAGAGAAGGGCAACAAAGGTGGGGAAGGGTCTGGAGAAGAGGGCAGAGGAGGGGCAGCTGAGGGAGCTGGGGGTGTGGAGAGGCTGAGAGGAGGCTGAGAGGTCCTTGATGGATAAGAAAGCTGGGGAGGGGATGAGGAGCAGCTGAGGGAGCTGGGGGTGTGCAGCCTGGAGAGGAGGAGGCTGAGAGGAGACCTCATGGCAGCTCCCTGCGAGGAGGCTGCAGTCAGGTGGGGGTTGGGCTCTGCTCCCAGCCAACAGGGGACAGGACAAGAGCAGACAGCCCCAGGCCGTGCAAGGGGAGGGTCAGGTTGGCTATGAGGAGCAACTCCTTTGCAGCGAAGGCTCCCAGGCACTGGCACAGGAGGTGGTGCAGTGCCCACCCCTGGAGGTGCCTCACAGCCTCATGGCTGTGGTGCTGAGGGCTGTGGTGCAGGGGCAGTGGCTGCATGTGATGACCAAAAAGGTCCCTTCCAAGCTCAGCAGCTCTCTGGCTCTGCAGCTGTGTGACCCCAGGGCTCTGTGTCTCCTGGCAGCCCAGCCCTGGCAGCCCAAGGGCACAAAGCTCTGCTCGCTGTGAGTGCAGGAGTCCCACGGGCAGACTGTGCCCTGGGGGTGATGCCAGCCTCTGAGCAGAGTCTGCTGCACAGGAGGAGGTGCACCAGGAGTTAGGACTCAGCCTGTGGCCTTGTTCCCAGCTAAGAGGATGTGATTTGAGGGAAAGAGAGCAAGAACAGGGTGAAGCAAGAGCCTCTTCCCCTGGCCAGCCTGGTCCTGCTGTTTGCAGCCAGGCTGATGTATGTGATCCACACTGCCCTGTGGCCAGGAGGGCAAATTCCATCCTGGGGGGCACCAAGAAGAGTGAAGCCAGCAGGCAGAGGCAGGTTCTCATTCCCCTCTGCTCTGTCCTGCTGAGGACACTGCTGGGGAGACAGAGAGAGTGATTGGCACTGGAATGGGCTGCCCAGGGAGGTGGTGGAGTGGCTGTGGCTGGAGGTGTTGCAGCCAAGCCTGGCTGGGGCACTGAGTGCCATGGTCTGGTTGGTTGGGCAGGGCTGGGGGCTAGGTTGGGCTGGAGGAGCTTGGAGCTCTCTTCCAGCCTGCCTGGTTCTGTGATTCTAAGGCTGCAGAATGAAACAGCTCAGAACTGAGCCCTGCTGAAGCTGCTTCACTGCTGAGGGTCAGAGCAGCACTGGGGGAGAGGAGCTGGTGGGCAGCAGGGTGCCCATGAGCCAGGGAGGCCAATGGCAGCCTGGGGGGCAGCAAGAAGAGTGTGGCCAACAGGTCAAGAGAGGATCTCATCCCCTTCTACTCTGCCCTGCTCAGGCCACATCTGGAGTCCTGGGTGCAGCTCTGGGCTCCCCAGTTCAGGAAGGGCAGGGAAGTGCTGCAGAGGGCACAGCAAAGGAGCTGAGGGGGCTGGAAGAGCTCTGAGAGGAGCCAAGGCTGAGAGAGTTGAGGCTGTTTAGGCTGGAGGAGAGGAGCCTGAGGGGGACCTGAGCAGTGCTGAGCAACACTCCAGGGGTGGGGGTCAGAGAATCCCAGAATGGGTTAGGTTGGAAGGGAGCTCAAAGCTCAGCCAGTTCCATGGGCAGGGACAACTCCCACTGGAACAGGTTGCTCAGAGCCTCATCCAGCCTGGTCCTGAGCACCTCCAGGGAGGTTGTGGAGCACAGAAGCACAGAATGGGAGCAAAGATCAAAGATCCCTTTCTGTGCTTCTGTGCTCCACAACCTCTCTGGGAAACCTCTGCCAGGGTCTCACCACCCTCAGCCTGTGCCAGTGTCTCAGCACCCTCAACCTGTGCCAGGGTCTCAGCACCCCCAACCTGTGCCAGTCTCTCCCCACCCTCACTGCAAACAACTTCTTCCTCCCACCCAGTTTCAGTCTCTCCTCTGCCACTTCAAACCCATTCCTCCTCCTCTTCCTCCTCTCATGTCAGCAGGATGGGACCAGGCTGTGTTCAGTGGTGCCCAGGGGCAGCACAAGGGGCACTGGGCACAGACTGCAGCATGAGAAGTTCCATCTGAAGATGAGGAGGAGCTGCTTGAGCTGAAGGGTGGCAGAGCCCTGGAGCAGGCTGCCCAGAGAGGTGATGGAGTCTCCATCTCTGGAGCCACTCCAACCCCAGCTGGCTGTGTTCCTGTGTGCCCTGCTCTAGCTGACCCTGCCTGGGCAGGGGTTTGGGCTGGATGCTCTCCAGAGCTCCCTTCCCCCCTGCTCCCAGTCTGTGATTGCATGGCAGGGTCAGGCTGTGCTGCAGCTCTGCTGCTCTGTTCCAAGCTCACTCTGGTGGCCAAGTCTCTTCTGATGGATTTTAAGTGCCTGGCAGGAGTGCTCTGTGCACAGAGGGGGAAAACTGGGCTGCTGCTTTGCATGCAGCCATCCCTCAGATGATGTCCTCAGCTTGGCATGGAAAAGAGGGAACCAGTCCACGGAGGAAACTTGCCTGAGGTAGGTTTCATTGTGAGCTTGCTGAGATCTCATCTGAAAACCTGCTGCCATGGCCAGCATCTGGGGAAAGAAAAAGCAGGCACAGTGGCTGAGCAGCCAGGTCTGGAGCTCAGGGAGGCTGGGGCCAGGCTCTTCTCCCTGCAGGCAAGCAACAGGCTGGAGGGGTGGGCAGGGTGAGACTGAGTGGAATACAGCAAGGGTGAGGGTAGAACTTGGCACCTGGGAAAGGACCAGCCCAGGGGGCAGGAGAGGTTGGGGACTGAGCTGCTGGAAGGCAATGAAGGGGAAAAGGATCTGGGGGTCTTGGGGGATGGGAGGTGGAGCATGAGCCAGCAATGAGCTCTGGTGCCCAGGAGGGGCAATGCCATTCTGGGGTGGGTCAGAGGGGCTCTGGTGAATAGGTCCAGAGAGGTTCTCCTGCCCCTCTGCTCTGCCCTGCTGAGGCTGCAGCTGCAGTCCTGTGTCCAGTTCTGGGCCCCCAGTTCAGGAGGGACACAGAACTGCTGGAGAGAGCCCAGCACAGAGCCCAGAGCTGCTGAAGGGAAGGGAACAGCTCTGTTAGGAGCAGAGCCTGAGGGAGCTGGGGCTGTGCTGCTGGGAGAGGAGGAGCTGAGAGGTGACCTCAGCAATGGTTCCAGAGGTGTGCAGGGCAGTGCCAGAGGCTGGAGCCAGCTCTGCTCTGCTGGGGGATGCCCAATGCCAGCACAAGGGCAGTGGTGGGAGCTGAGGCAGAGGAAGTGCCATGGGAAGAGGAGGAGGAATTTTGTCCCTGTGAGGGTGGCAGAGCCTGGCACAGGCTGCCCAGGGGGGCTGTGGAGTCTCCCTCTCTGCAGATATTCAACCCCTGCCTGGATTTGTTCTGTGTGCTCTGCTCTGGGTGCTCCTGCTCTGGCAGGGCTTGGCCTGGCTGAGCTCTGGAGGTCCCTTCCAGCCCCTGACACTTTGTGACTCTCTGATTCTGTGATCCTTTGCCTTTTCCATCCTCATGTCTGTCTAGCAGGACCTAAAGGACAGCCTCAGGTTTCATAGAATCCCAGAATGGTTTAGGTTGGAAGGGAACCTCAAAGCTCAGCCAGTTCCATGGGCAGGGACACCTCCCACTAGAGCAGGTCACTCAAGGCCTCATCCAAACTGGTCCTGAACACCTTCAGGGAGGTTGTGGAGCACAGAAGTACCCAATGTGATCAAAGATCAAAGATCAGAGATCCCATTGGGTGCTTCTGTGCTCCACAACCTCCCTGGGCAACTTGTGCCAGTCTCTCTCACCCTCAACCTGTGCCAGTCTCTCACCACCCTCAACCTGTGCCAGTCTCTCACCACCCTCACCCCTTCCTCACATCCAGTTTCCATCTCCCCTCTGCCACTTCAAACCCATTCCTCCTCCTCCTCTCATTCCCAGACCTTCTCAGTAGTCCCTCCCCAGCCCTCCTGCAGCCCCCTGCAGCTCCTGCAAGGCCACTCCAAGCTCTCCTCCAAGCCTTCTCCTCTGCAGGCTGCACAGCCCCAACTCTCTCAGCCTGTGCTCAGAGCAGAGCTGCTGCAGCCCTCTCAGCATCTTGGTGGCCTCCTCTGGGCTGGCTCCAACACTTCCATGTGCTGCTTGTGCTGGGGGCTGCAGACCTGCCCCCAGGACTGCAGGTGGGGTGTGAGGAGAGCAGAGCCCAGGGGCAGATTCCCCTCCCTTGCCCTGCTGGGGATGCTTTATGGTGGGGGAATGTGGTGCTTGGTTGGGCAGCTTGTGCCTGGAGAGCTTTGCTTGGTCTGGGTCAGGGCAAAGGTCTCTGCAGTGGAGCCCTGGCACAAGGCTGCTTTTGAGCCAAGTAGAGGTGGCTTGGGCAGAGAGGCTGAGCTGGGTAGGACTGAGATGGCTCCAGGCCATGCTTGGTGCCAGACATGCAGAGCTGTGTCCCACTCTGCTCTCTGGCATCTCTTGGCACCTTTCATGTTCTACCTGCTTGATTTTTTATAGTGATGGGCACCACTGTGGCCAGGGGAGCAGAGCCCCAGGGTGGGCAGGAGAGAGCCTGTGCCCAGATCCAGGGGCACCTTGCTGGGATTGGTCCCCTGAGAAGAGGGAGAGGATGAAATTCATCAAGATATATAAATCCCAGCCTGGGTTCTGAGTGAGCTCTGGAAGCTACCAGCAGCTGACAGCTGGAGCTGGGTCATGCTAAGCCTCCCCCTCCAACAGTGCAGCCCAAGGTCAGGGCAGCTCCTGCTGCCTGCACTCAGGGACTGTGCCCAGGGAGCTCTGCTCTAGAATCTCAGATGGCATCAGGTTGGGAGTGACTCTGAAAGGTCAACTTGTGCAAGCCCCCTGCAGGCAGCAGAGACATCTCCAACCAGAGCAGGCTGCTCACCCCCCAGGAAGGTTTGGCCTTGAATGTCTCCAAGAATGGGGCCTCAGCCACATCTCTGAGCAACCTCTTCAGGGTTCCCCCACCCTCCCTGTGCAGAGCTTCTCCTGGTGCCCAGCCTGGCTCTGCCCTGCTGGAGGTGTTGCAGCCAAGCCTGGCTGGGGCACTTAGTGCCATGGTCTGGTTGGTTGGGCAGGGCTGGGGGCTAGGTTGGGCTGCAGGAGCTTGGAGCTCTCTGCCAACCTGCCTGGTTCTATGGTTCTGTGATTCTATGATCTCCCATTAGCAGCTTCATCTTGGAGCAGAGACCTGACTCATCCTCAGTCACTTCATTCTGAAGAGCTGAAGAGGCTCTTTTGCTGGGAAACCTCATGGGGGTTGAGGCTTTGTCAGCCTCAGCAGCTGTGTAAAATCTGCTGAGCAAGCAGAACTCCCTTAGGAGCTTTTCCTGTAGCTCATCCCCCCCAAGCCTGCTCTTTCTCTGAGCTCTGAAGGAAGGCTTCAGCAGCAGTCAGAGGAGGCTCAGGGCAGCTGCTGGGATGTGGCAGCACAGAGGAGCTCCAATTGCTTTCCAAACTCACTGCTTGTTAGCAGGGCCCCAGGATGTGGAGGTGCAGAGTATGAGCTTGGGCCAGGCTTAGGGAGGAGAGGAGGAACAATTCCACCTGAGAACAAACCCAGCACAGGAGCCACAGGAGCTGATCAGCAGCAAAGGGCAAACAAACCAGCACCCAGGGCCAGAAGAAGGGGACACAGCCTCAAGCTGTGCCAGGGCAGGCTCAGGCTGGATGTGAGTAGGAATTTCCTGGCAGAGAGAGTGATTGGCACTGGAATGGGCTGCCCAGGGAGGTGGTGGAGTGGCTGTGGCTGGAGGTGTTGCAGCCAAGCCTGGCTGGGGCACTTAGTGCCATGGTCTGGTTGGTTGGGCAGGGCTGGGGGCTAGGTTGGGCTGCAGGAGCTTGGAGCTCTCTTCTAGCCTGCCTGGTTCTGTGATAAAGAGGAAGGGTCTGGAGAAGAGGGCTGGGGAGGGGCAGCTGAGGGAGCTGGCAGTGTGCAGCCTGGAGAAGAGGAGGCTGAGAGGAGACTTTTGGGTCTCTACAACTCCCTGCGTGGAGGCTGCAGTGAGGTAGGAGTTGGACCTTTCTCCACAGGATCAGATAACAGAAGGAGAGGAACTGGCCTGAAATTGTGCCAGGGCAGGGTTAGGTTGGAGAGGAGGAACAATTTCCTTGCTGCCAGAGTGCTCAGGGCTTGGCACAGGCTGCCCAGGGAGGTGCTGCAGTCCCCATGCCTGTGGCCATGGCACCTGGGGCCATGGAGGGGCTGGGTTGGGGCTGGCCTGGATGCTCTCAGAAGGCTTTTCCAAGCCAAACCATTCTCTGTTTCTGTGTGAAGAGCACTGAGCAGCTGTGAGGTGCTCAGCAGGTGGTGAAGGTGCTGGAAGGTGCCAGAAGAAGCCCTGCCCTCATCTGCTCCTCCATCTGCCCCAGGAGAGCATCTGGCAGGTTCAAAAGGCAGATGGAGGAACTCAGCACTGCTCTTAGTGGGTCAGAGGCAGCTCTGTGCTGTCAGAGCTGCTGTGCTCCCACAATCAATGCCCATTACAGGATCTTTTCAGCCTGGCTCTTGCCCTCTGGGGCTGACACCCATTTGTGTGCCTGGATAAAGAGTCCCTGGGGAGGACTCCTTCCTGAGTGCCGAGGTGGAAGGGTGAAGGTTTAGTGGCTGTGGTGGGGTTGGGTTGATGTTGGCCTGGTTCAGGAGCCAGCAGGACAAGGGAGGTTCTTGTGCCCCTGTGCTCAGCACTGCTCAGGCCACCCCTGCAGTGCTGTGTCCAGTTCTGGGCTCCTCCATTGCAGAGAGCTGCTGAGGTGCTGGAAGGTGTTGAGAGAAGGGCAGCAAGGCTGGGGAGGGGCCTGGAGCACAGCCCTGTGAGGAGAGGCTGAGGGAGCTGGGGGGGTGCAGCCTGCAGCAGAGGAGGCTCAGGGCAGAGCTGATTGCTGCCTGCAGCTGCCTGCAGGGAGGCTGTAGCCAGGTGGGGTTGGGCTCTGCTGCCAGGCAGCCAGGGCCAGAAGAAGGGGACACAGCCTCAAGCTGTGCCAGGGCAGGTCTAGGCTGGATGTTGTTAGGAAGTTGCTGTCAGAGAGAGTGATTGGCACTGGAATGGGCTGCCCAGGGAGGTGGTGGAGTCCTCATGCCTGGAGATGTCCATGAAACCTGTGGCCATGGCACCTGGGACCATGGTTTGGTGGCCATGGTGGGGTTGGGTTGATGTTGGACTGGATGATCCCAGAGGCCTTTTCCAATTCCATGGTTTGTGTGTGCCCTGTGCTGTTTCTTTCCCCATCTGTCTTCTGCCAGAGAGCATCTAAAAGCAGAGGAATTGGGCTCCAGGCTTCTGCATTTGCAGCATTCCAGTGGCTTGGAAATGAGCTGAGGAGTGAACATCCCTGAGCCTCTGCAGAAAAGCCTTCAGCTGAGCAATGACTTCTTCTCCCCAGCCACTCCATCATCTTTGCCCTCATAGGCTGAGTTCCCTCATCAGCCTCAGCCTGCCTCTTGTCTGCCCTTTCACACACCAATGAATCCCACATCATGGCTTTGCCATTCCTGCAGCACCTAAACAGAGATCACAGAACCAGGCAGGGCTGGAAGGGAGCACAAGGAGCAGGCAGTGCCAACCCCTGCCATGCCCAGGGACACCCTACCCTAGAGCAGGCTGCACACAGCCTCAGCCAGCCTGGCCTCAAACACCTCCAGCCATGGGGCCTCAACCCCCTCCCTGGGCTACCCATTCCAGCCTCTCACCACTCTCCTGCTCAACAACTTCCTCCTCACCTCCAGCCTCACTCTCCCCACCCCCACCTTTGCTCCATTCCCCCCACTCCTGACACTCCCTCACAGCCTCAAAAGTCCCTCCCCAGCTTTTTTGAAGCCCCCTTCAGATCCTGGCAGGCCACAAGAAGGTCCCCTGGGAGCCTCCTCTGCTCCAGCCTGCACAGCCCCAACTCTTTCAGTCTGTGCTCACAGCAGAGCTGCTGCAGCCTCTGAGCATCCTCCTGGCCCTGCTCTGGACACTCTCCAGCATCTCCACAGCCCTCTTGTGCCAGGGGCTCCAGAGCTGGATGCAGCACTCCAGGTGGGCTCTCAGCAGAGCAGAGCAGAGGGGCAGAATCCCCTCCCTGGCCCTGCTGGCCACACTGCTGCTGCTGCAGCCCAGGCTCTGCTTGGCTCTCTGGGCTGCAAGTGCACACTGCTGGCTCCTGCTGAGCCTCAACTTTCTGGAGCACCTCCAGGGATGGAGACTCCACCACCTCCCTGAGCAGCCTGTGCCAGTCCCTGACCACTCTTGCAGCAAAGAAATTGTTCCTCTTTGCCAACCTAACCCTGCCCTGGCACAATTCCAGGCAATTTCCTCTCTTCTATCACCTGAGCTTAGGGAGCAGAGCCCAACCCCCACCTCACTGCTGCCTCCTTCCAGGGAGCTGCAATGAGGTCTCCTCTCAGCCTCCTCTCCTCCAGGCTGCACACCCCCAGCTCCCTCAGCTGCTCCCCACTCCCTCCCCAGCTTTCTTATCCATCAAGGACCTCTCAGCCTCCTCTCAGCCTCTCCACACCCCCAGCTCCCTCATCTGTTCCTCCCCAGCCTTCTTCTCCAGACCCTTCCCCACCTTTGTCACCCTTCTCTAGACCTTCTCCAACCTCTCAATGTCCTTCTTGCAGTGAAGGACTCAAACCTGAACCCAGGATTCGAGCTGTGACCTGAGCAGTGCCCAGCACAGGGGGTACCAAGGGTCAGGATCCACCACCCCAGGGGGCTCACAGCAGCAGGGAGGCACCAGGCTGCTGCTTGGGGTTTGCTGCATTCCTTCTGCCTTGTTTCTTTCGTTGCTTTTAAAAGTTCTCTGGGGGAATCTCCTGCCAGCCCTGAGCTGTGGCTGTGCCAGGCAAGGAGGAGAGCAGTGACATTAAAAGTAATTGACATTAAAATGCTGTGACATTAAAATGAACCATGTTTGATGGATGCTGGAGCCCGAATCCCCAAGGCTCCTGGGTTCGTGTTTTAGCCAGTCCTGACATTCCTCTCCTCCCCCTCAGCTCCTGCAGCCCTTACATAACTGCTGGTCCCAAAGCCCTGTGGGCAGAGGGGATGCAGGGTTGGGAAGGAGAAGGGAATTCCTTGGAATTCTCTGCCTAGAGTCATACAATCACAGAACCAGGCAGGCTGGCAGAGAGCTCCAAGCTCCTGCAGCCCAACCTAGCCCCCAGCCCTGCCCAACCAACCAGACCATGGCACTAAGTGCCCCAGCCAGGCTTGGCTGCAACACCTCCAAGGATGGAGATGAAAGGGGCAGAGATGGGGATCAAGGAGTTGGAGGTTGTGTTCCAGGTCCTGCTTGGACATCGTTGTCCTGGAAGAGTCTGTTCCAAATGTCACAGAGCAGAGAACTGCTGGGGCTGGAAGAGGCCTTGGAGATCACCAAGTCCAACTGCTCACCTGGAGCTCACAGCCACAACATCACTGCACTGCTTGGGCTGCAAGAGGCCTCTGGGGACATCCAGTCATAGGATCATAGAATCAGGCAGGTTGGCAGAGAGCTCCAAGCTCCTGCAGCCCAACCTAGCCCCCAGCCCTGCCCAACCAACCAGACCATGGCACTCAGTGCCCCAGCCAGGCTTGGCTGCAACACCTCCAGCCACAGCCACTCCACCACCTCCCTGGGCAGCCCATTCCAGTGCCAATCACTCTCTCTGACAGGAGCTTCCTAACAACATCCAGCCTAGACCTGCCCTGGCACAGCTTGAGGCTGTGTCCCCTTCTTCTGGCCCTGGCTGCCTGGCAGCAGAGCCCAACCCCACCTGGCTACAGCCTCCCTGCAGGCAGCTGCAGGCAGCAATGAGCTCTGCCCTCAGCCTTCTCTGCTGCAGGCTGCACCCCCCCAGCTCCCTCAGCCTCTCCTCACAGGGCTTCATAGATAGAGCACAGAATCCCTAAACACCTCCAGGGAGGTTGTGGGTGCTAGGTTGGGCTGCAGGAGCTTGGAGCTCTCTGCCAACCTGCCTGGTTCTGTGATCCTATGATTCTACAGGGAACAATTAGTTTGCTTCAGCAGTGGTCAGGGCTTGGCACAGGCTGCCCAGGGGGGTGGTGGTGTCCCCATCCCTGCAGGTGTTCAAGCACCCTGGGGCCATGGTGGGGTTGGGTTGCTGGTTGGGCTGGATGATCTCAGAGGCCTTTTCCAGCCCAACCTCCCCTCTGATCCTATGCTTCTTGCTCTGAATGGAATGAATTGCTTAGACCTTGTCTTATGCTGCCACAACTCATCTCCAGCATGCCCATAGCAGCCACAGCATCAGGTGCCCAGGGCACGAACCCTCTTCTGAGCCACAGAGACACTTGAGGGCATGCAAAGCCTTGACCAAAGCACCTTCTGGCAGTGAAAAGCTGTGCCCATGGCACTTGGGGCCATGCTTTGGTGGCCATGGTGGGGTTGGGTTGCTGGTTGGACTGGATGATCTCAGAGGCCCTTCCCAACCCAAACCATTCTGTCCTGCTCCGAAGACCAAAGCGGCCACAGGGCTGTTTGCAGCGGAGCTGATGGAGCTGCTCTGAGCTGTTTGCTCCCTGCCCTGTGGCAGCTCCAGGAAGAAGAGAGGCTCAAAACAAGAGCCTGACCCTGGCAGCGTGGGCAGGGAGGTTTTGTGGTTGTGGCTGCTGCCAGTTTTAGTTGCAGTGAGGACAGGTTTAGGTTTGGGAGCCCTCGTGGGAGGCTGCTGAGGGATCTGTGGCGCTGCTCATGTGGCAGCAGCAGGGTGTGAGAAAGCAGCTGGCAGGGTTTGCCCTCAGGGCCTGGAGCTTCTCAGGGAGCTGGAGGGGCTGCAGCATGAGCTGACCTCTGAGCTTCACAGCCAACTGCTTTGGCTGCCCTCATGAGTGTCAGGAGTGGCTGCTGGCTGTGCACCCAGCCCAGGTGAGAGATGGAGAGGAACTGGCCTGAAGTTGTGCCAGGGCAGGGGGAGGTTGGAGAGGAGGAACAATTTCCTTGCTGCCAGAGTGCTCAGGGCTTGGCACAGGCTGCCCAGGGAGGTGGTGGAGTCCCCATGGCTGGAGGTGCCCAAGCAATGAGTAGCAGAGGCTGTCTGGGCCATGGTGCAGTGGTCATGGAGGTGTTGGGTAGAAGCTTGGGCTGGATGAAGGAGTGGAGTGATGAGAGCTGAGCCTGCTTGGAGCCAGAGACCTCCACAAATCCCTTCCAGTAGGCTGAGGGGCAAGGGCTTGGCACAGGCTGCCCAGGGAGGTGATGGAGTCTCCATCCTTGGGGGTGCTCAAGAACCCTGTGGCCATGGCACTTGGGGCCAGGGTTTGGTGGCCATGGTGGGGTTGGGTTGATGTTGGACTTGATCTTAGAGGGCTGCCCAGGGAGGTTGTGGAGCACAGAAGCACTGAGCACCTCCAGGGAGGTTGTGGAGCACAGAAGCACTGAACACCTCCAGGGAGGTTGTGGAGCACAGAAGCACTGAACACCTCCAGGGAGGTTGTGGAGCACAGAAGCACTGAACACCTCCAGGGAGGTTGTGGAGCACAGAAGCACTGAACACCTCCAGGGAGGTTGTGGAGCACAGAAGCACTGAGCACCTGCAGGGAGGTTGTGGAGCACAGAAGCACTGAACACCTCCAGGGAGGTTGTGGAGCACAGAAGCACTGAACACCTCCAGGGAGGTTGTGGAGCACAGAAGCACAGAACGTGATCAAAGATCCCATTCTGTGCTTCTGTGCTCCACAACCTCCCTGCAGGTGCTCAGGACCAGGCTGGATGAGTCCTTGAGCAACCTGTGCTGGTGAGAGGTGGAACTGGCTGAGCTTTGAGCTCCCTTCCAACCTAAGCCATTCTGTGAGTCTCTGATTTTCCAACCCAAACCAGCTCCATGGTTCTCTGACTGTCCTCATGCTCACTTTGTCTGCTTGACCCCCCCACAGCAGCCAGCACCTTCCTCCTCCTCCTCTGTGTGGCCAAAGCTCACCTCCAGAGCTCCCCTCCAGGCAGGGATGCTGCAGTGTTTGTTGTTTGCAGTGGAACAGTTCCCAGCTTCCTTTTATAGCCATGTGGAGCCCGAAGGGGCAGAACGAAGCAAGGGACTGGGCAGGAAGCCAACTGCCTCCCTGCAGCTGCAGCTCTCTGCTGCCTGCACTGTCTGTGCCCTTTGGGAGCAATGAGCTGACTTGAGCTGGGTGACCTGTGCCAGGGTCTCACCACCCCCAACCTGTGCCAGGGTCTCACCACCCCCAACCTGTGCCAGTCTCTCACCACCCTCAACCTGTGCCAGTGACTCACCACCTGCAACCTGTGCCAGTGTCTCACCACCTCCAACCTGTGCCAGTGTCTCACCACCCTCAACCTGTGCCAGTGTCTCCCCACCTCCAACCTGTGCCAGTCTCTCACCACCCTCAACCTGTGCCAGTCTCTCACCACCCCCAACCTGTGCCAGTGTCTCACCACCCCCAACCTGTGCCAGAGTCTCACCACCCTCAACCTGTGCCAGTCTCTCACCACCCTCAACCTGTGCCAGTATCTCACTATCCCCAACCTGTGCCAGTGTCTCACCACTCCCAACCTGTGCCAGTGTCTCCCCACCCTCAACCTGTGCCAGTGTCTCACTATCCCCAACCTGTGCCAGTGTCTCACCACCCTCAACCTGTGCCAGTGTCTCACTATCCCCAACCTGTGCCAGTGTCTCACCACCTTCAACCTGTGCCAGTGTCTCCCTACCCTCAACCTGTGCCAGTGTCTCACTATCCCCAACCTGTGCCAGTCTCACCACTCCCAACCTGTGCCAGTGTCTCCCCACCCCCAACCTGTACCAGTCTCTCACCACCCTCTCTCCTTCCTCCCATCCAGTTTCCATCTCCCCTCTGCCATTTCAAACCCATCCCTCTCCTCCTCTCATCACCAGACCTTGTCCATAGAGTCAACCAGGTTGGAAGAGACCTTTGAATAACCTCAGAGTCTGCAGGAAGTTGCTAGAACCTTAGAATGGTTTTGGATGGGAGGGATCTTGGAGATCATCCTGGTCCTGGACACCTCCAGGGAGGTTGTGGAGCACAGAAGCACCCAACGTGATCAAAGATCACGTTGGGTGCTTCTGTGCTCCACAACCTCCCTGGGCAACCTGTGCCAGTGTCTCATCACCCTCAACCTGTGCCAGTGTCTCACCACCCTCAACCTATGCCAGTCTCTCACCACCCTCACTCCTTCCTCACATCCAGTTTCAGTCTCCCCTCTGCCTCTTCAAACAAGTCCCTCCCCAGCTCTCCTGCAGCCCCTTCAGGCACTGCAAGGCTGCTCTAAGGTCTCCCTTGGAGCCTTCTCTTCTCCAGGCTGCACAACTTCAACTCTCCCAGCCTGGCCCTACAACAGAGCTTCTCCAACCCTCTCATCACCTCTCTGGCCTCCTCTGGACCTTCTCCAGCAGCTCCATGTCCTTCCTGGGTTGGATTTTGTCCCTTTCACTGTCTGCTGTGCACATGTTGGGAGGTCAGACTGGGCCACCAGTAAAGGCAGGCAGTGGTGAGGATGTTTTTGCTTAAGCAATACAAAACTATTTCGTTGCTTGTCCCTGGATGGAGTCCAGGAGGCTTTAAAGCAAGCAAACAAATGCCAGAGTTTATTGAATATTCTATTTCCTTTTCTTTGCACTGCTCTGTTTGGGTTTGATGCTCTCCAAGCCCCTTGAGGGACCAGAAGTAGATTTGAGCATCCACAGCTTCAGGATGTGTAAAGTATGAACAAGGCCAAGTGCAGGGTTCTGCACTTTGGCCACAACAACCCCAAGCAGCTCCAGGCTGGGGCCAGAGTGGCTGAGAGCAGGCAGGCAGAGAGGGCCCTGGGGGTGCTGGCAGAGAGCAGCTGCAGAGGAGGCAGCAGTGCCCAGGTGGGCAGCAGAGCCAATGGCATCCTGGGCTGGCTCAGGAGCAGTGTGGGCAGCAGGACAAGGGAGGTTCTTGTGCCCCTGTGCTCAGCACTGCTCAGGCCACCCCTTGAGTGCTGTGTCCAGTTCTGGGCTCCTCCATTGCAGAGAGCTGCTGAGGTGCTGGAAGGTGTTGAGAGAAGGGCAGCAAGGCTGGGGAGGGGCCTGGAGCACAGCCCTGTGAGGAGAGGCTGAGGGAGCTGGGGGGGTGCAGCCTGCAGCAGAGGAGGCTCAGGGCAGAGCTGATTGCTGTCTGCAGCTGCCTGCAGGGAGGCTGTAGCCAGGTGGGGTTGGGCTCTGCTGCCAGGCAGCCAGGGACAGGAGAAGGGGACACAGCCTCAAGCTGTGCCAGGGCAGGTCTAGGCTGGCTGTTGTTAGGAAGTTGCTGGCAGAGAGAGTGATTGGCACTGGAATGGGCTGCCCAGGGAGGTGGTGGAGTGGCTGTGGCTGGAGGTGTTGCAGCCAAGCCTGGCTGGGGCACTTAGTGCCATGGTCTGGTTGGTTGGGCAGGACTGGGGGCTAGGTTGGGCTGCAGGAGCTTGGAGCTCTCTGCCAACCTGCCCCATTCTATGGTTCTGAGTTGCAGCTGAGATGTTCAGGGCTGCTTGGCAGAGCTGCAGGGAAGGCTCTGAGGGGAGGCAGAGCAAGCCCAGAGTGCTCTGATATGATTCTGGGCTTTATCTGCTGCTCCTTCCGAGTGAAAAGGCTCTGTTGGAGCAGGGGGTGAGGGGGGTGGGGGAGAAGCTGTGTCAGCTCCTATTAAAGAAAAGATGGATTTTGCTGGAGAAGCCAAACCAGCAGAAGCCTCCTGAGTGAGTGCTGCAGAGCCCAGCCCAATGTTTGGGCAGTTTCTTTTGTGGCTTTTCTGGCTGAAGAGCTTTGGGAGCTCTGATGTTTTTAGAGGGCAAATTAACCCCTTGGCAGGCTGAGCTGCAATCATGTGGGAAATGAGAAGAGCTGACTGCAGCTTGCAGCAAAACCTCCTGGTGGCTTTCCCAGAAGCAGAGAACTGCTGAGGTTGGAAGAGAGCTTTGAAGCTCTCCCCACCCCAGAGCCCCCAACCCCCAGCACTGCCACTCAACCACAGCCCTCAGCACCACATCCATGCAGCTTTGAGAGCCCTCAAAGGGCATCTTGTCCAATCCCCCCTGCAGGCAGCAGGAGCATCTCCAACTGGATCAGGCTGCTCATGGCCCCAGCAAGTCTGACCTTGAAGGTCTCCAGGGATGTGGCCTCCACCACCTCTCTGGGCAGCCTGTTCCAGGATTCCACCATGCCTACAGCAAAGAACTCCTTCCTAATGCCCAGCCTGAGCCCACTCTGCTCTGCCTCTGCTCTGCCACCTCTCTGTTCCAGGATTCCTGCATCCAGCTCTGGAGCCCCTGGCACAAGAGGGCTGTGGAGACGCTGGACAGTGTCCAGAGCAGGGCCAGGAGGATGCTGAGAGGCTGCAGCAGCTCTGCTGTGAGCACAGCCTGAAAGAGTTGGGGCTGTGCAGGCTGGAGCAGAGGAGGCTCCCAGGTGACCTTCTTGTGGCCTTGCAGGGTCTGAAGAGGGCTCCAAAAAAGCTGGGGAGGGACTTCAAAGCTCATCCAGTTCCAACACCCTGCCATAGGCAGCGATAGCTGCCACCAGCACAGGATGCTCAAGGTCCCATCCAGACTGGCTTTGAACCCCCAGGGAGGTTGTGTTGCTCCACAACCTTCCTGGAGGTGTTCAGGAATTCTGTGCTCCACAACCTCCCTGGGAAACCTCTGCCAGTCTCTCACCACCCTCAACCTGTGCCAGGCTCTCACCACCCTCAGCCTGTGCCAGTGTCTCCTCACCCTCAACCTGTGCCAGTCTCTCACCACCCTCACTTCTTCCTCACATCCACTTTCAATCTCCCCTCTGCCACTTCAAACCCATTCCTCCTCCTCCTCTCATTCCCAGACCTTCTCAATAGTCCCTCCCCAGCTCTCCTGCAGCCCCCTGCAGCTCCTGCAAGGCCACTCCAAGCTCTCCTCCAAGCCTTCTCCTCTGCAGGCTGCACAGCCCCAACTCTCTCAGCCTGTGCTCAGAGCAGAGCTGCTGCAGCCCTCTCAGCATCTTGGTGGCCTCCTCTGGGCTGGCTCCAACACTTCCATGTGCTGCTTGTGCTGGGGGCTGCAGAACTGCCCCCAGGACTGCAGGTGGGGTCTGAGGAGAGCAGAGCCCAGGGGCAGAATCCCCTCCCTTGCCCTCCTTTGTGTTCCACTGATCAGCTGTTCTCAGAAGGAATTTCTTTCCCTGTTCTCAGAGTGATTTTTCCCTGTCTGGAATTCTGTTAGACCTTGCCTGATGTCTCTCATCCAGCAGGGCACCTCTGGAGGAGCCTGGCTCTGATTTCCCTCTGACTTTGCTGCTCCCTGTGTAAGCTGTTCCTGTGCATCCCTGAGGCATGCAGGTTTGCTTACACGAATTGAAAAGGACAGAAGTGAGGTGCAGAGAAGCTGCAGCTTGTCCAAGCATCCTTCCTTCTGTGTCAGGCCTTGAGGTCCTTTTTTAGCTTGAGCTTTCCTATCAGAGCTGAATTCCCTAAGCACAGCTCCCTGCCAGGTCTCCCAAATACTGCAGCAGAAAGTTTTCCTCCATCACTTCTCATCAGGCAGTGCAGAGCCCCTGGGATCCTGGCTGCCATGGAAGGCATCTCCTGCTGCACCAGCTCCAGAGTCATGCAAACATAGAATGGGGCAGGTTGACAGAGAGCTCCAAGCTCCTGCAGCCCAACCTAGCCCCCAGCCCTGCCCAACCAACCAGACCATGGCACTCAGTGCCCCAGCCAGGCTTGGCTGCAACACCTCCAGCCACAGCCACTCCACCACCTCCCTGGGCAGCCCATTCCAGTGCCAATCACTCTCTCTGCCAGCAACTTCCTAACAACATCCAGCCTAGACCTGCCCTGGCACAGCTCCAGGCTGTGTCCCCTTCTTCTGGCCCTGGCTGCCTGGCACCAGAGCCCAACCCCACCTGGCTACAGCCTCCCTGCAGGCAGCTGCAGGCAGCAATGAGCTCTGCCCTGAGCCTCCTCTGCTGCAGGCTGCACCCCCCCAGCTCCCTCAGCCTCTCCTCACAGGGCTGTGCTCCAGGCCCCTCCCCAGCCTTGCTGCCCTTCTCTCAACACCTTCCAGCACCTCAGCAGCTCTCTTCTTGGTGCTGAAGGAATCATTTGGCCCAGCCCTGGTAGGGGCTTTGGTCTGAGTAAGATGCTGGGAAGAATTCAGAGACACTTTTTAGCTGCTCTGAGCTCTTGGGTGAGCTGCAGAGGGTGGTGATGCTCAGCCCCACTGCTGGAGCTGCTCATGTGTGCTGCCCATCCCTCCTGGGCTTCCTCCTCTATACTCCACCTGACCTTTGCAGCCTGTGTCTTGCTCAGCTGCTTGACCTTTTCACATCCAATTAGCAGCTCTCTCCAGCTCTTGCCTCAATCCCACTTCGTCCCTCTTTCCCCTCCACCCCCTCAGCCCCTCTCCCTCTTCAGCATCTCGGGATCATTGTGCTTGCTCCCCAGAGCTGGATGCCATCCTGTGGTGCCCAGGCAGGGGCCCTCAGAGCAGATCACTCAGTGCCTGTCTTCACAAAGGGCTCTGCAGCTCCTCTTGGGGCATCCCTCGCTGCAGGACAGGCATGGGCGCCGGCGGAGCAGCAGATTGCTCTTTTGAGCAAAGGTCACAGCAGTGCTTGGCAGACAATGATGCTTGCTGCTCCTCGGGCAGGACTTCCCCTAGCCATGGCCCTAGGCTCCTGCAGCTTTTGCTGCTGCCCAGAGCCCAGTGGTGTTGGCAAACATGCACAGTTCTGTCCAACCAGAGCTGCAGCTGCTGGTGGCAGAGCCCCGCGGAGGGCACAGGGGAGAGTCTGCTTCACCCCCCCCCAGCCCTGGCCCTGCTGCAGAGGGGATTGCTTGGAACACACAGCCACAGACTGTGAGGGGCTGGAAGGGACCTCTGGAGGTCACTGAGTCCAAACCCCCTTCCCAGGATGAGCTCTGAGGGTCCCTTCCCACTCAATGCTCTCTGGGATCCTCTCCGTGGCTGGAGGTGTTGCAGCCAAGCCTGGCTGGGGCACTGAGTGCCAGGGCAGGTCTAGGCTGGATGTTGTTAGGAAGTTGCTGGCAGAGAGAGTGATTGGCACTGGAATGGGCTGCCCAGGGAGGTGGTGGAGTGGCTGTGGCTGGAGGTGTTGCAGCCAAGCCTGGCTGGGGCACTTAGTGCCATGGTCTGGTTGGTTGGGCAGGGCTGGGGGCTAGGTTGGGCTGCAGGAGCTTGGAGCTCTCTGCCAACCTGCCTGATTCTATGATCTCTGCCCCTTTGATCCCCATTCTTAAGGTGCCTTCTATTTCAGACTCAATGCTCTCTGAAGGTCTCTTCCCACCCAATGCTCTCTGGGATCCTCTAGGTGCCTGTGGTGTCTTTGGCACTTAGGGTTGAGCTTGGAAGCCACAGAGTGGTAGGGGCTGGAAGGGACCTCTGGAGGTCACTGAGTCCAAACCCCCTTCCCAGGATGAGCTCTGAGGGTCCCTTCCCACCCAATGCTCTCTGGGATCCTGTAGGTGCCTGTGGTGTCTTTGGCACTTTGGGTTGAGCTTTCAAGCCACAGAGTGGTAGGGGCTGGAAGGGACCTCTGGAGGTCATCCAGTCCATCCTCTCCCCTCTACCACTTCTGCCAAGCACTTGAGATCCACCAGAAGAGACTTGGCCACCAGAGTGAGCTTGGAACAGAGCAGCAGAGCTGCAGCACAGCCTGACCCTGCCATGCAATCACAGACTGGGAGCAGGGGGGAAAGGACCTCTGGAGAGCATCCAGCCCAAACCCCTGCCCAGGCAGGGTCAGCTAGAGCAGGGCACACAGGAACACAGCCAGCTGGGGTTGGAGTGGCTCCAGAGATGGAGACTCCATCACCTCTCTGGGCAGCCTGCTCCAGGGCTCTGCCACTCTTCAGCTCAAGAAGCTCCTCCTCATCTTCAGAAGGAACTTCTCATGCTGCAGTCTGTGCCCAGTGCCCCTTGTGCTGTCCCTGGGCACCACTGAACACAGCCTGGTCCCATCCTGCTGATGTGACAGAAGGAGGAGGAGGAGGAATGGGTTTGAAGTGGCAGAGGAGAGACTGAAACTGGGTGGGAGGAAGAAGTTGTTTGCAGTGAGGGTGGGGAGAGACTGGCACAGGCTGAGGGTGCTGAGACACTGGCACAGGATGAGGGTGGGGAGAGACTGGCACAGGTTGGGGGTGCTGAGACACTGGCACAGGATGAGGGTGGGGAGAGACTGGCACAGGATGAGGGTGGGGAGACACTGGCAGAGGTTTCCCAGGGAGGTTGTGGATCTTTGATCCCATTCTGTGCTTCTGTGCTCCACAACCTCCCTGGAGGTGCTCAGGACCAGGCTGGATGAGGCTCTGAGCAACCTGTTCCAGTGGGAGTTGTCCCTGCCCATGGAACTGGCTGAGCTTTGAGCTCCCTTCCAACCTAACCCATTCTGGGATTCTCTGACCCCCACCCCTGGAGTGTTGCTCAGCACTGCTCAGGTCCCCCTCAGGCTGCTCTCCTCCAGCCTAAACAGCCTCAACTCTCTCAGCCTTGGCTCCTCTCAGAGCTCTTCCAGCCCCCTCAGCTCCTTTGCTGTGCCCTCTGCAGCACTTCCCTGCCCTTCCTGAACTGGGGAGCCCAGAGCTGCACCCAGGACTCCAGATGTGGCCTGAGCAGGGCAGAGTAGAAGGGGATGAGATCCTCTCTTGACCTGTTGGCCACACTCTTCTTGCTGCCCCCCAGGATGCCATTGGCCTCCCTGGCTCATGGGCACCCTGCTGCCCACCAGCTCCTTTCCCCCAGTGCTGCTCTGAGCCTCAGCAGTGAAGCAGCTTCAGCAGGGCTCAGTTCTGAGCTGCCTCATTCTGCAGCCTTCTCCCTCTCTGTCTCCCCAGCAGCCTGCAGAGTGATTTAAGCTCAGCTACCACTGAAGCTCTGTTTCACTCTTTCCCCCTGCATGCCTGGGAGGCAGCTCAGAGTGGATTTTAGCAGCACAGGTTTCTGCCTGTGAGGGCAGGGCCAAGGATCTGCTTTCTGCTTCAGCCCTGACACCTCCTCCCAGCCTCTTCAGATGGGAACTTGCTTCATGCCTTGAACGTGAGAGCTTTGCTGCAGCTCCCCTCCCTGGAAGAAAGACCAGCACAGGTTTAGAAGCAAAACCAGCAGGCAGTTGGAAACCAGCCCCCAGGGCAGGCTTCCATCACCTCCCATGCCCCAAACCTTCCCCAGTTTAAATAAGCCAAAGAGCAAATTCTCCACTCTGCTGCTTCTCAGCTGGCAGCTCTCTTGCTGCACCACAGCAAACTTGATTCATGCAACTCTGTGGTCTGCTCATGTCCTTTTTAGGACTCCAGTCTGGTGTCAAGTGGAATGGATCCAGCAAGTTGGAATTTGGCCCTCAGCTCCCCAAGCTCAGTCCTGCAGGGAGTGGAATCCTGCTCTGCCTTTCACCATCTCTGGCTATGGTCAGGGCAGGAGGATGCCTCGGGGCCAGCTCCTGGCAGGCACTGGGAATGCAGCAGAGGAGGAGGAAGCTCTGCTGCTCTGCACTCTGTGTTGCAGAACATTCCCTCACTCCCCTGCCTGGCTCCTTAGGCCTCTTCTGAGCTTCCCAGCCCCTGGCAGCAGCTGTGCAGAGCTGCTCTGGGTCACAGCAGCTGCGATGCTGCACTTGGGGAAGTTCTTCCCTCTGAAGGCTCTCAGATCCTGCTCCTCCCTGCCCAGGTCGATGCAAATCCTCTGCAGTCTGGGCTGCAGCTGAGCCCTGGGTTTGTAAATGGCACTGGGAAGAAGCTGGGGGTCAGTGACATTGGTGAGGGGACAGAGGCTGCTCAGCAGGTTTGCTGCTGGCACCAAGCTGGGAGGCTTGGCTGAGACAGCTGCAGGTTGTGCTGCCATCCAGAGAGCTCTGGGCACAGAGCTGGGCACAGAGGAGCCAAAGGAGGTCCAACAAGGCCAAGTGCAGAGTCCTGCACCTGGGCAGGAAGAATAAACTGCAGCAGTCCAGGCTGGGAGGTGCCTGCTGGAGAGCAGCCCCAAGCAGAGGGAGCTGGGAGTGCTGGGGGAGAGCATCCCTGGGGCAGCAATGTGCCCTAGGGGGCAAGAGGGTCTTGGGGGGCACTCAGCAGAGTGTGTCCAGCAGAGCCAGGGAGGTTCTCCTGCCCCTCTGCTCTGCCCTGCTGAGACCTCACCTTGAGCACTGCCTTCAGTCTGGGGCTCCCCAGCTGCAGAGGGACAGGAACTGCTGGAGAGGGTCCAAGGGAGGCTGTGAGGATGAGGAGGGGACTGGAGCAGTGCCTGGGGAGGAGAGGCTGAGGGCCCTGGGGCTGCTCAGTCTGGAGAAGAGAAGCCTGAGAGGGGATTGGATCAATGTCTGTAACTCTCTGAGGGCTGGGGGTCAGCAGGGGGGGACAGGCTCTGCTCACTGCTCCCTGGCACAGGACAAGCAGCAGTGGATGGAAGCTGCAGCACAGGAGGCTCCAGCTCAGCACAAGGGCAACTTCTTGCCTGGAAGGCTCCCAGAGCCTGACACAGGCTGCCCAGAGAGGTTGTGGAGTCTCCTTGTGTGGAGCCTTTCCAGGCCTGTCTGGATGTGTTCTGTGTGCCCTGAGCTGCATTGGATGGTGCTGCTCTGGCAGGGCTTGGACTGGATGAGCTCTTTGGGTCCCTTCCAGCCCCTGACACCTGTGAGCCTGGGATCAGTAGGCTGAGGTCAGCTGTAGGAGGTTTAACAAAGCCAAGTGCTGAGTCCTGCCTTTGGGGTACAACAACCCCATGGATGCTCCAGGCTGGGGCAGTGCCTGGAAACTGCCTGGTGGAGAAGGCCCTGGGGGTGCTGGGTGGCAGCAGCTGAAGGGGAGCCAGGGGGTGCCCAGGTGGGCAGGAAGGGCAGCAGCAGCCTGGCCAGGCTCAGCAGTGGGGTGGGCAGCAGGAGCAGGGCAGGGATTGTGCCCCTGGGCTGAGGCCACAGCTTGGGTTCTGTTTTGGGTCTCTCACTCAAAGAAGTTCACTGAGGAGCTGGAGCAGGTCCAGAGAAGGGCAGCAAAGGAGGGGAAGGGTCTGGAGGACAGGTCTGGGGAGGAGCAGCTGAGGGAGCTGGGGGTGCTGAGCCTGGAGCAGAGGAGGCTGAGACCTCACTGCTCTCTGCAGCTCCCTGAGAGGACTCTGGAGCCAGGTGGGGGTTGGGCTCTTCTCTTGAAGGAAGAAGTGATAGGACAAGAGGAGATGACCTCAGGCTGCCCCAGGTGGGACATGAGTCTGGTGTTGGCCTCTTCTCCCAGATAAAAAGTGACAGCAGGAACTAGCCTGAAGTTGTGCCAGGGCAGGGTTAGCTTGGAGAGGAGGAACAATTTCCTTGCTGCCAGAGTGCTCAGGGCTTGGCACAGGCTGCCCAGGGGGGTGGTGGAGTCTCCATGCCCGGAGGTGCTCCAAGCATGAGCAGATGTGGCACTTGGTTTGGTGGCCATGGAGGCTGAGCTGCCTGATGGCCTTGGCAGGCTCAGCCAGCTGCATGACTCTGTGATGCCCTCACTAAGTGGCAGGTGAGAGCTCTCAGTGTGCTGTGCAGCAGCACTCAGTGGGCAGAGGCAGGAGCTGCCTGCAGGATGCCAGCTGCAGTCCGTGGGCAGTGCTGGGCATCGCTCTGCAGTCTGTGCTGGCTCAGCCTGAGGCTCTGATTCCCACTGTGGGTTCACAGAGCTCTACCCCTGCTTGTCTGAGGCCTGGGTGTGCTTGTCCAGATGCCAGCACTGCTGGTGCCAGCGAGGGAAGAAGCTGTCTGTGCCCTCAGCCTGCCAGCAGCTGCTGCAAGCTGTGCCAGACAGCAGGGCAGCTGCTGGCAGGGAGCTGCAGGGAGGAGGTCATTAACAAACTGATCCTCCTCTGGTTTTCCCTCCCCTTCCTTCCAGTTCATACTGAGGCCACTGCAAGCATCAGGATTAAGGGAATGAGGTCTCTGTAGGTTTCTAACCCCTGATGGGTGCAGTAAAGAGCATCACAGGGTGGGGAAAGGTCTCTGAGAGCATCCAGGCAACATCAACCCAACCCCAGCGTGGCCACCAAACCCTGGCCCCAAGTGCCATGGGCACAGGGTTCTGGAACACCCCCAGGGATGGGGACTCCACCACCTCCCTGGGTGTGCAGGGAAGTTGGAGGTCGTGTTCCAGGTCCTGCTTGGGCATCAGTGGCCTGGAAGAGTCTGTTCCAAATGTCACAGAGCAGAGAACTGCTGGGGCTGGAGGAGGCCTTGGAGATCACCAAGTCCAACTGCTCACCTGGAGCTCACAGCCACAACATCACTGCACTGCTTGGGCTGCAAGAGGCCTCTGAGGGCATCCAGGCCAACATCAACCCAACCCCACCATGGCCACCAAACCCTGGCCCCAAGTGCCATGGCCACAGGGTTCTGGAACACCCCCAGGGATGGGGACTCCACCACCTCCTTGGCAGCCTGTGCCAATCTCTTGCCCCTCACCCTACTGGAAGGGATTTCTGGAGATCCCTGGCTCACAGCAGGCTCAGCTCTCAGCAGTTCACTTCTGCATCCAGCCCAACCTTCTACCCAGCACCTCCATGACGACTGCACCATGGCCCAAACAGCCTCTTCTACTCATTGCTTGGGCACCTCCAGGCATGGGAACTCCACCACCTCCCTGGGCAGCCTGTGCCAAGCCCTGACCACTCTGGCAGCAAACAAATTGTTCCTCCTCTCCAGCCTACCCCTGCCCTGGCACAGCTCCAGGCCAGTTCCTCTCACTGATCCTAACCCTGGTGAGCAGCAGGGGCTGCAGGGAGCTGGCTGTGCAGCATCTCTGACACACCTCTTGGAGGTTTAGGGTGCTGTTGCTCCTGCTCCCATGCTCAGAGCAGGAGGCTGCAGCTTGCATCCAGCCCAGAAGTGTTGCAGAGTTTAATGAATCTCATTCACAAGGCACAGGAGGCTGATGGGGAGGAGGAGCTGCTGCTGCTCTTGGGTTTCTGCCCTAGGCTGGGCTGGGGCTGAGGAGCTGGCACTGAGTGAAGGTGAGGATATGAGAAGTGACAGAGTGCTAACACATGAGGCAGTGCTCTTGTGTGCTGTTAGCAGGGCTTGTAGTGGGGAAGTGAGAGCACATCCTGGGCTGCAGCAAGGAGAGCAGTGCCAGCAGGGCAAGGGAAGGGATTCTGCCCCTTGGCTCTGCCCTCCTGCTCCAGCATTGTGGACTGAGGGCCTGAAAAGTGAACCCTGAGTTTGAGGTATGGCCACATCAGTGCCCAGTGATGATGTCCCCAGGGCTGGTGGCCTTGAACAGAATCCAAGAGGATGGAGACTCCCTTGGAAAAGACAAGGGGTGAGGGGGGCAAGTTACTGCTGGGGAGATGCTGAGTGGGTTCCAGAAGTGGGTTCTGCTGCCAGGCAGAGCAGTCAGACATGGGAATCATCTCCCAAGGGCAGCAGTGGATTCCCTGCTCTGGGCTGTTTGAAGTCTCAACTTGCCAGGCTGCTGGGACAGCTCCTTGCTACTCTGCTGTCACCTCGAAAGGCTGGGCCAGACCCCAGCTGGACACAAAGGATGCCTCAAGCTTTGGTGGAGTGCAGAGAGCCTTCTCCATCCCATGATGGAGGCAGGCACCAAGTGGTCCTAAAAAGCCTTCCCCTCCTCACCACCATCAGCAGCAGCAGGGCAAGGGAGGGGATTCTGCCCCTGGGCTCTGCTCTCCTCAGACCCCACCTGCAGTCCTGGGGGCAGTTCTGCAGCCCCCAGCACAAGCAGCACATGGAAGTGTTGGAGCCAGCCCAGAGGAGGCCACCAAGATGCTGAGAGGGCTGCAGCAGCTCTGCTCTGAGCACAGGCTGAGAGAGTTGGGGCTGTGCAGCCTGCAGAGGAGAAGGCTTGGAGGAGAGCCTGGAGTGGCCTTGCAGGAGCTGCAGGGGGCTGCAGGAGGGCTGGGGAGGGACTGTTGAGAAGGTCTGGGAATGAGAGGAGGAGGAGGAATGGGTTTGGAGTGGCAGAGGGGAGATTGAAAGTGGCTGTGAGGAAGGAGTGAGGGAGATGAGAGCCTGGCACAGGTTGAGGGTGGTGAGACACTGGCACAGGTTGAGGGTGGTGAGAGCCTGGCACAGGTTTGCCAGGGAGGTTGTGGAGTCTCCATCTCTGGAGCCATTCCAAACCCAGCTGGATGTGTTCTTGTGTGCCCTGCTCTGGCAGGTGGGTGCCAGGTTGGGCTGGAGGAGCTTGGAGCTCTCTTCCAACCTGCCTGGTTCTGTGATTCTGTGATTCTGAACTCAGTGTGGAAGGAGCTGAAGGCCAAACCCTGTTCTGCAGACACTTTTGTTGCTGTCTCTCTTGGTTTGTGTTCTGGGTTCTGCTCAGTGTCTGCCTCGGGCAGAGAACTTCATTTCTCTGTGCCTTCATTTGCCTGTCCCTGAACTGACAGCAGCAAGAGGCTCACTGCAAGGCTGAGCTCAGGGGGTGCTTATGGAAGGCTGAGCTCTGGGGGTGCCTATGGAGGTCTGAACTCTGGGGGTGCCTATGGAAGGCTGAGCTCTGGGGGTGCCTATGGAAGGCTGAGCTCTGGGGGTGCTAATGAAAGGCTGAGCTCTGGGGGTGCTAATGAAAGGCTGAGCTCTGGGGGTGCCTATGGAAGGCTGAGCTCTGGGGGTGCCTATGGAAGGCTGAGCTCTGGGGGTGCTAATGAAAGGCTGAGCTCTGGGGGTGCCTGTGGAAGGCTGAGCTCTGGGGGTGCTAATGAAAGGCTGAGCTCTGGGGGTGCTAATGAAAGGCTGAGCTCTGGGGGTGCTAATGAAAGGCTGAGCTCTGGGGGTGCCTGTGGAAGGCTGAGCTCTGGGGGTGCTAATGAAAGGCTGAGCTCTGGGGGTGCCTATGGAAGGCTGAGCTCTGGGGGTGCCTGTGGAAGGCTGAGCTCTGGGGGTGCCTATGGAAGGCTGAGCTCTGGGGGGTGCCAATGGAAGGCTGAGCTCTGGGGGTGCCTGTGGAAGGCTGAGCTCTGGGGGTGCCTATGGAAGGCTGAGCTCTGGGGGTGCCCATGGAAAGCTGAGCTCTGGGGGTGCTAATGAAAGGCTGAGCTCTGGGGGTGCTTATGGAAGGCTGAGCTCTGGGGGTGCTAATGAAAGGCTGAGCTCTGGGGGTGCTTATGGAAGGCTGAGCTCTCCCAGCCCTTGTCCAAAGTCCCTCCCCAGCTCCTGTGCAGCCCCTTCAGATACTGGAAACTGCTCTAAGGTCTCCCTGGAGCCCTCTCTTCTCCAGGCTGAACCCCAACTCCCTCAGCCTGTCCCCACAGGGGAGTTTCTCCCTCCCCCTGAGCATCTTCATGGCCTCCTCTGGATCTGCTCCATCAGTTCCAGGTCCTTCCTGTGCTGGGGGTACCAGAGGTGGATGCAGTAAATGATAAGGCTGGGAAGGTAAATGGAAAGGCTGGGAGCAGATCTCATTGCCCTTGCAGGGCACATCTCCCACAGGGGAGGTACTCCAGCCTGGGATCATCTTTGTGCCCCCCTCTGGAGCCACTCAGCAGTTCCATGTCCTTCCTGTGCTGGGGGCACAGGAGAAGTTTGGTCTCACAGATCTCTCCCACAGCTTCTCTTCCTTGGCTCATCCAAGCCTGCCCAGGAAAGGTTTTGCTGTGCTCCTGTTTCCTGCCTCCATTTCCACATCCCCTTCAGCAGCAGCATGTAAGATCAGCCCAGCAAAGGCCAGGGAGAGACCTGGGGATGTGTTCTGCTCTCCAGGGGTGCAGTGCTGTGTTCTTCTGCTCTCCTTCATGCAAAGCTACACAAAGCAGCCCAGAGGCTCACAGGGGAAGGGCACAGCAGGCAGCCAGAGGTGCTTCAGCCTGCAAGGGCTCAGTGATGTGTCCTGACAAGCTCCCTGTGCAGATTTAGCCCCTGGAGCTGTAGTCACCAGCTGCAGCACTGAGAGCTCTCCTGCTCTAAACAGCAGGCACCTGGACCACCTTCCTGGTACAGCTGCTTGGACCAAAGGCTAAGAGGCTTGAGACATCCCTCTGGACAACCCCCCTGTGAGCCTTTAACTAGGGAGATGCAGCTCTGAGCCTTTGTTTGCTCTTCTCTGCTCTCCAGGGATGCAAAGCCAGAACCTCCTCCTTGCACCTGAGATTCAGCTGCAAGGGGGAAAAGGAGAGGCACAGCACACAGAGAGCTGCTGCCTGCCTGGGAGCTGCTCAGCTGATGGAGAGCTTCAATAGTTCCTAGAATCATAGACTCAATCAGGCAGGCTGGCAGAGAGCTCCAAGCTCCTGCAGCCCAACCTAGCCCCCAGCCCTGCCCAACCAACCAGACCATGGCACTAAGTGCCCCAGCCAGGCTTGGCTGCAACACCTCCAGCCACAGCCACTCCACCACCTCCCTGGGCAGCCCATTCCAGTGCCAATCACTCTCTCTGACAGGAACTTCCTAACAACATCCAGCCTAGACCTGCCCTGGCACAGCTTGAGGCTCTGTCCCCTTGTTCTGTTGCTGGCTGTCTGGCAGCAGAGCCCAACCCCACCTGGCTACAGCCTCCCTGCAGGCAGCTGCAGGCAGCAATGAGCTCTGCCCTGAGCCTCCTCTGCTGCAGGCTGCACCCCCCCAGCTCCCTCAGCCTCTCCTCACAGGGCTGTGCTCCAGGCCCCTCCCCAGCCTTGCTGCCCTTCTCCAAACACCTTCCAGCACCTCAGCATCTCTCTGCAATGGAGGAGCCCAGAACTGGACACAGCACTGCAGGGGTGGCCTGACCCCCAATATTCCAAAGCATCTCCAGGCTTTGGATCCATTTGTGGGGGGTGTGATAGGATGAGAGGGAATAGATGGAAGCTTGAGGAGGGGAGACTGAGACTGGAGATAAGGAAGAAGTTGTTGAGAGTGAGGGTGGGGAGAGACTGGCACAGGTTGAGAGTGAGGAGACACTGGCACAGGTTGCCCGTGAGGAGACACTGGCACAGGTTGCCCAGGGAGGTTGTGGAGCACAGAAGCACCCAATGTGATCAAAGATCCCTGCCATGGGCTGAGACACCTCCCAGCAGCACAGGATGCTGAAGGTCTGATCCAACCTGGTGCTGAACACCTCCAGGGAGGCTGTGGAGCACAGAAGCACCCAATGTGATCTCCACAACCTCCCTGGGCAACCTGTGCCAGTCTCTCCCCACCCTCACTCTCCACAATCTCTTCCTCATCTCCACTCTCCCTCTCCCCTCTCCCAGCTCAAAGCCATTCTCCCTCCTCTTACTACTCCCATTCCTTGTCCAAAATCCCTCCCCAGTTCCCCTGCAGCCCCTTCAGGCACTGGAATGCTGCTCTGAGCTCTCCCTGGAGCCTTCTCTTCTCCAGCCTGTACAGCCCTAACTCTCCCAGCCTATCCCCACAGAGGAGCTTCTCCAACCCAGGATCATCTTTGTGCCTTCCCCTGGACCCACTCAACATTTCCATGCCCTTCCTGTGCTGGGGGGGCACCAGCACTGGCCCAGGCACTGCAGGTTGGATCCCACAGATCACTCCCAAGGCTGTCCAAGGTTAACTTTGGCACCCAACTCCTGCCCACCTTTCTGCAGCTGGTGCTGTCCCTTCTGGCATCAACCTGTGTTGCCCAGGAACCTTCCAGCCCTGTGTTTGTGGCTATTAATGAGATGTGGTCATCAGTGGGATGTGTTTGTGGTCATCAGTGGGATGTGTTTGTGGTCATTAATGAGATGTGGCCATTAATGGGATGTGTTTGTGGTCATCAATGGGATGTGTTTGTGGCTATTAATGAGATGTGGCCATTAATGGGATGTGTTTGTGGTCATCAATGGGATGTGTTTGTGGCTATTAAAGGGATGTGTTTGTGGTCATTAATGAGATGTGGTCATTAATGAGATGTGGTCATCAATGGGATGTGTTTGTGGTCATTAATGGGATGTGCTTGTGGTCATTAATGAGATGTGGTCATGAATGGGATGGGTTTGTGGCTATTAATGAGATGTGGCCATCAATGGGATGTGTTTGTGGTCATTAATGGGATGTGGCCATTAATGGGATGTGTTTGTGGTCATCAATGGGATATGTTTGTGGTCATTAATGAGATGTGGTCATTAATGAGATGTGGTCATTAATGAGATGTGGCTATTAATGGGATGTCTTTGTGGCCATCAGTGGGCAGCAGTAAGGGGGAGATGTTTGGTTTCTCAAGGGAGAGTGAACTTGAAGGTCTCCTGAGCCTCAGGTCAGTGTAGAGCTGAGTGGGGATGTGGCTGGACCTGCCCCAGGAGACATTCAAGACCTGCCGTGGCCCTGGGCAGGCTGATGCAGCTGGAGGTGTCCCTGTCCACAGCCTCCCTGGAGGTGCTCAGGACCAGGCTGGATGAGGCTCTGAGCAACCTGTTCCAGTGGGAGTTGTCCCTGCCCATGGAACTGGCTGAGCTTTGAGCTCCCTTCCAACCTAACCCACTCTTGCAGAGCCTTGCAGCTGGAAAGCTTTGTGCTGTGTGTGGGTTTTTTTTCCCCCCTCCCTCCTCCTCTCCTCCTTCCCAGCTCCTCAGCAGTTTCCATTCCAGACGCTTCACGTCAGCACCAGGCAGGACTCTTCCCCTTGGCTTTCTGTTTTCACAGCCCCATCCAAGCCCATGTGGCTCCAATTACAGGGCAGAGCTGCGTGGCTGTGGCTGGGGCTGACCTCTTTGTTTGAGCTCAGGCAGCCTCCTCCTGCGGGAGCTGCCTCCCAGCTCACATTTTTCTTCCTTGCGACGCTTTCGCTTCACCACCAAATTCCTGCAGTCAAAGGGAAGCAGAAGGGAGCAGGCTGCAGGCAGCAGGCGCTGGGGGCCAGGGCTTGGTCCCTTGGAGCACTCAGGCTCTTGGGAGAAGGCAACCTTTGGCCTTTCTGGCTCTGCCAGCCAAGGAATACAGAAAACAGATGGCCCAGAGCAAAGCTTTGGCTCCAGTTGATTATCCTTAGGAGACAGAGAGGGATCTGGGGGTGCTGATTGATACCCACCTGAACATGAGCCAGCAGTGTGCCCAGGTGGCCAAGAGAGCCAGTGGCATCCTGGCCTGCATCAGCAATGGTGTGGCCAGCAGGAGCAGGGAGGTCATTCTGCCCCTGGACTCTGCACTGCTTAGACCACATCTTGAGTACTGTGTTCAGTTCTGGGCCCCCCAGTTTAGGAGGGACACTGAGATGCTTGAGCGTGTCCAGAGAAGGGCGACGAGGCTGGGGAGAGGCCTTGAGCACAGCCCTACGAGGAGAGGCTGAGGGAGCTGGGATTGGTTAGCCTGGAGAAGAGGAGGCTCAGGGCAGACCTCATTGCTGTCTGCAACTACCTGAGGGGAGGTTGTGGCCAGGAGGAGGTTGCTCTCTTCTCTCAGGTGGCCAGCACCAGAACAAGAGGACACAGCCTCAGGCTGTGCCAGGGGAGATTTAGGCTGGAGGTGAGGAGAAAGTTCTTCCCTGAGAGAGTCATTGGCCACTGGAATGGGCTGCCCGGGGAGGTGGTGGAGTCGCCGTCCCTGGAGCTGTTCAAGGCAGGACTGGACGTGGCACTTGGTGCCATGGTCTGGCCTTGAGCTCTGTGCTAAAGGGTTGGACTTGATGATCTGTGAGGTCTCTTCCAACCCTGATGATGCTGTGATGCTGTGATACTGTGATACTTCCTCCACCCCCAGCTTCTCCTCCCCTGTGCAAGGAATGCAGCACCACTGCCTGCAAGGAGGCTGCAGCAGCTGCTGGTGGCCTGGATGCTGTCAGGGGAAGCAGCTGTGGGTGGAGAGGGGGAGGCAGCTCCTGGGCTCTCTCCTTCCAGCTCTGCGATGAACCAAGGCAGTGCCATGGCTCAGCCCCGGCAGGAACTCAGCACGGGGAGGGGGGAGAAGAAAGAGGCAAAGGGGAAAGGAAAGTCTTAGGGAGAAGTGTTGAGCTGCTCGTGGGCATTAATGAGATGTGGTTATTAGTGAGATGTGGTTATTAATGGGATGTGCTCATGGCTATTAATGAGATATGCTCATGGTCATTAATGAGATGTTGTCATTAATGAGATGTGGTTATTAATGAGATGTGCTCATGGCTATTAATGAGATGTGCTCATGGTCATTAATGAGATGTGGCCATTAATGGGATGTGGTTATTAATGGGATGTGGTCATTAATGAGATGTGGTTATTAATGAGATGTGGTTATTAATGAGATGTGGTCATTAATGAGATGTGGTTATTAATGGGATGTGGTTATTAATGAGATGTGGTTATTAATGAGATGTGCTCATGGTCATTAATGGGATGTGGTCATTAATGGGATGTGGTTATTAATGAGATGTGGTCATTAATGAGATGTGGCCATCAATGGGATGTGTTTGTGGTCATCAATGGGATGTGTTTGTGGTCATTAATGAGATGTGGCCATCAATGGGATGTGTTTGTGGTCATCAATGGGATGTGTTTGTGGCCATTAATGAGATGTGACCATCAATGGGATGTGTTTATGGCCATTAATGAGATGTGGCCATCAATGGGATGTGTTTGTGGCCATTAATGAGATGTGACCATCAATGGGATGTGTTTATGGCCATTAATGAGATGTGGCCATCAATGGGATGTGTTTGTGGCCATTAATGAGATGTGGCTATCAATGGGATGTGTTTGTGGTCATTAATGAGATGTGGCCATTAATGGGATATGTTTGTGGCCACTAATGAGATGTGGCTATCAATGGGATGTCTTTGTGGCCATCAGTGGGCAGCAGTGAGGGGGAGATGTTTGGTTTCTCAAGGGAGAGTGAACTTGAAGGTCTCCTGAGCCTCAGGTCAGTGTAGAGCTGAGTGGGGATGTGGCTGGACCTGCCCCAGGAGACATTCAAGACCTGCCGTGGCCCTGGGCAGGCTGATGCAGTTGGAGGTGTCCCTGTCCACAACCTCCCTGGAGGTGCTCAGGACCAGGCTGGATGAGGCTTTGAGCAACCTGTTCCAGTGGGAGTTGTCCCTGCCCATGGAACTGGCTGAGCTTTGAGCTCCCTTCCAACCTAACCCATTCTGGGATTCTCTGACCCCCACCCCTGGAGTGTTGCTCAGCACTGCTCAGGTCCCCCTCAGGCTGCTCTCCTCCAGCCTAAACAGCCTCAACTCTCTCAGCCTTGGCTCCTCTCAAAGCTCTTCCAGCCCCCTCAGCTCCTTTGCTGTGCCCTCTGCAGCACTTCCCTGCCCTTCCTGAACTGGGGAGCCCAGAGCTGCACCCAGGACTCCAGATGTGGCCTGAGCAGGGCAGAGTAGAAGGGGATGAGATCCTCTCTTGACCTGTTGGCCACACTCTTCTTGCTGCCCCCCAGGCTGCCATTGGCCTCCCTGGCTCATGGGCACCCTGCTGCCCACCAGCTCCTTTCCCCCAGTGCTGCTCTGAGCCTCAGCAGTGAAGCAGCTTCAGCAGGGCTCAGTTCTGAGCTGCCTCATTCTGCAGCCTTCTCCCTCTCTGTCTCCCCAGCAGCCTGCAGATCGATTTAAGCAAGTCCCTGCCCTTGCTGAAGCCAATATCAGAGCACCACAGAATGGCAGGGGCCAGAGGACATCCTCCAGCCCCAGCTCCTTGCTCCAGCATGCAAACTCCTGCGTTTGCTTCTGGCCCAATGCTCCCTGCCAGTGGGCAGAGGTGGGGGTGGGGGTGGAATGTGCTGTTCCCAGAGGAAGCTTAAGCAATCAGCTCTTACAGCACTGCACTGAGACCAAACCCTTCACAGATGGGAAACATCTTCAGCTCCTGGCAGGAAGGAGAGGATCCAAGTTGCAACAGAGGAGCCTGTCCTGGGCTTTGTGTTTCTTCACTCTCCACCACATGATTCCTCTCCTCCAACCCCATATCCCTGCCTGCTGTCTCATTCAGCTGCTTACAGACCCCTGGAGGGGAAGGGATGTTTGCAGTACAAGCAGCAGTGAGTCAAAGGAGCAGGATTAGCCAAGCAGAGGAACTCCACCAGCCTGAGTGACTCACTCTGAGCATTTGTTCACCACTGGATCTGCTCACATTGGTTCGTTGGGTTTAGGCACTGCTGAGGCCACAGCTTGAATCCTGGGTGCAGGTTTGGGCCACTCACTCCAAGGAGGAAATTGAGAGGCTGGAGGAGGTCCAGAGAAGGGCAACAAAGGTGGGGAAGGGTCTGGAGAAGAGGGCTGGGAAGGAGCAGCTGAGGTAGCTGGGGGTGTTGAGAGGCTGAGAGGAGGCTGAGAGGTCCTTGATGGATAAGAAAGCTGGGGAGGGGCTGGGGAGCAGCTGAGGGAGCTGGGGGTGTGCAGCCTGGAGCAGAGGAGGCTGAGAGGAGACCTCATTGCTCTCTGCAGCTCCCTGCGAGGAGGCTGCAGCCAGGTGGGGGTTGGGCTCTGCTCCTTAAGATCAGCTGATGGAAGGAGAGGACATGACCTGAAGTTGTGCCAGGGCAGGGTTAGGTTGGAGAAGAGCAACAATTCCTTTGCTGCCAGAGTGGTCAGGGCTTGGCACAAGCTGCCCAGGGAGGTGCTGGAGTCTCCATCCCTGGAGGTGCTCAAGAAACCTGTGGCCATGGCACTTGGGGCCAGGGTTTGGTGGCCATGGTGGGGTTGGGTTGGTGTTGGACTGGATGACCTCAGAGGACTCTTCCACCCCACACACTTCTGTCACTCTCTGGCTGTGTCAGAGGCTGTAGAGAAGCTCCAGACTGGCTGAGTAAGGGCTGAGTAAGGCTGCAAGCTCCCGAGGTGCTCTTTGCAGCAGGCAGAGCTGTACACAGGGCGTGGGAGGGGAGAGAGGCTGCGGGGGGCAAAAACTCAGAGCCTGCCCCTGTGTGGTGGTGCTGAGAGGAGCTCGGATCCAGCCCCTGGGGATCTCAGCCTTTGTCTCCAGCCGCTGCCTCCAGCCGCCGCCTGCCCTGCCCTCGTGTGGCTGCGGAGCGCTGCGAGGGGGAAGCTTTGGAGCCAGCTGTGCACCCAGCCAGCTGTGCACGCACCCAGCTGTGCACCCAGCCAGCTGTGCACCCACCCAACTCTGTATCCACCCAGCTGTGCACCCACCCAGCTGTGCACCCAGCTGTGCACCCACCCAGCTGTGCACCCACCCAGCTGTGCACACACCCAGCTGTGCACCCACCCAGCTGTGCACACACCCAGCTGTGCACCCACCTGGCTCTGTGCCCACCCAGCTGTGCACCCACCCAGAAGTGCCCCACCCAGCTGTGCACCCACCCAACTCTGTATCCACCCAGCTCTGCACCCACCCAGCTGTGCACCCACCCAGCTCTGCACCCACCCAGCTGTGCACCCACCCAGCTGTGCACCCACCCAGCTATGCACCCAGCCAGCTGTGCACCCAGCCAGCTGTGCACCCAGCTGTGCACCCAGCCAGCTGTGCACCCAGCCAGCTGTGCACCCACCTAGCTCTGCACCCACCCAGCTCTGCACCCACCCAGCTCTGCACTCATCCAGCTCTGTGCCCACCCAGCTCTGTGCCCACCCAGCTCTGCACCCACCCAGCTCTGCACCCACCCAGATCTGCACCCACCCAGATCTGCACCCACCCAGCTGTGCACCCACCCAGCTGTGCACCCACCCGGCTCTGTACCCACCCAGCTGTGCACCCACCCAGCTCTGCACCCACCCATCTGTGCACCCACCCAGCTGTGCACCCACCCAGCTCTGCACCCACCCAGCTGTGCACCCACCCAGCTGTGCACCCACCCAGCTCTGCACACACCCAGATCTGCACCCACCCAGCTCTGCACCCACCCGGCTCTGTACCCACCCAGCTGTGCACCCACCCAGCTCTGCACCCACCCAGCTCTGCACCCACCCAGCTCTGCACCCACTCAGCTGTGCACCCATCCATCTGTGCACCCATCCATCTGTGCACCCACCCAGCTGTGTACCCACCCAGCTCTGCACTCATCCAGGTCTGCACCCATCCAGCTGTGCACCCACCCAGCTCTGCACCCACCCAGCTCTGCACCCACCCAGCTCTGCGCCTACCCAGCTGTGCACCCACCCAGCTGTGCACCCACCCAGCTGTGCACCCACCCAGCTCTGTGCCCACCCAGCTGTGCACTCACCCAACTCTGCACCCACCCAACTCTGCACCCACCCAGCTCTGCACCCACCCAGCTGTGCACCCATCCAACTCTGCACCCACCCAGCTCTGCACCCACCCAGCTCTGCACCCACCCAGCTGTGCACCCATCCAACTCTGCACCCACCCAGCTCTGCACCCACCCAGCTGTGCACCCATCCAACTCTGCACCCACCCAGCTCTGCACCCACCCAGCTGTGCACCCACCCAGCTCTGCACTCATCCAGGTCTGCACCCACCCAGCTGTGCACCCACCCAGCTGTGCACCCACCCAGCTCTGCACCCACCCAGCTGTGCACCCACCCAGCTCTGCACTCATCCAGGTCTGCACCCACCCAGCTGTGCACCCACCCAGCTCTGCACCCACCCAGCTGTGCACCCACCCAGCTCTGCACCCACCCAGCTCTGTGCCCACCCAGCTCTGCACCCACCCAGCTGTGCACCCATCCAACTCTGCACCTACCCAGCTCTGCACCCACCCAGCTGTGCACCAATCCAACTCTGCACTCACCCAGCTCTGCACCCATCCAGCTCAGCACTCACCCAGCTCTGCACCCATCCAGCTCAGCACTCACCCAGCTGTGCACCCACCCAGCTCTACATCCACTTGGCTCTGCACTGATCCAGCTCTGCACCCTCCAGTTCTGCACCCATCCAGCTCTGTACCTGATCTTTGATCCCATTCTGTGCTTCTGTGCTCCACAACCTCCCTGGAGGTGCTCAGGACCAGGCTGGATGAGGCCTTGAACAACCTGTTGCAGTGGGAGCTGTCCCTGCCCATGGCCCTGGCTGAGCTCTGAGCTCCCTTCCAACCCAACCCATTCTATTCTCTGATTCTCCTCCCCCCAGTACCCCCAAGTCCTTCTCTGCAGAGCTGCTTCTCAGTCTCACCACCCCCAAAATAAGGCAGAGAGCAGGGAAAATGATGCCTCTCATGCCCTTCCATACTCTTCTCATACCCTTCTCATACCCTTCTCTTACCCTTCCCTTACTCTTCTCATTCTCTTCTCTTACCCTTCCCTTACACTTCTCATACTCTTCTCTTCTTCTTCTCTTACCTTTCTCTTACTCTTCTCATACTCTTCTTTTACCCTTCCCATAATCTTCTCTTACCCTACTCTTACCCTCCTCATAATCTTCTCTTACCCTTCTCATACCCTTCTCAAACCCTTCCCATACTCTTCTCTTACTCTTCTTGTACCCTTCCCATACTCTTCTCATTCCCTTCCCATACTCTTCTCTTACCCTTCTCATTCCCTTCCCATACTCTTCTCTACCCTACTCTTACCCTCCTCATACTCTTCTCTTACCCTTCTCATACCCTTCTCATACCCTTCCCATACTCTTCTCTTACTCTTCTCATACTCTTCCCTTACCCTTCCCATACTCTTCTCCTACTCTTCTTGTGCCCTTCCCATACTCTTCTCATTCCCTTCTCATTCCCTTCCCATACTCTTCTCTTACCCTACTCTTACCCTCCTCATACTCTTCTCATTCCCTTCCCATACTCTTCTCTTACCCTACTCTTACCCTCCTCATACTCTTCTCTTACCCTTTTCATACCCTTCCCATACTCTTCTCTTACCCTACTCTTACTCTCCTCATAATCTTCTCTTACCCTTCTCATACCCTTCCCATACTCTTCTCTTACTCTTCTCATACTCTTCCCTTACCCTTCTCATACTCTTCTCTTACTCTTCTTGTACCAGTCCCATACTCTTCTCATTCCCTTCCCATACTCTTCTCTTACCCTTCTCATACCCTTCTCATGCTCTTCTGATGCTCTTCCTGTACCCTTCTCATACCCCCCCTGTCCCCTTTCCAGAGGTGCTTTGTTTGTTGACCCCTGGGCAGCCTTTCAACGTAAGCTCCACTCTCTGCCCACAGGATGCCCTCTGAGATGTGCCCTGCCTCAGTGCCCTGCCTCAGTGCCCTGCCTGGCAGAGGACTTGGGGGAGTGTGGCCAATGTGATGTGAGTGCTCCACTGCTGTGGTGCTTCAATTAAGGCTATTGATCAGGCACGGAGGGAGCTGTCAGGCTGCTAATGAGGGCAGCCTGCAGCAGGGTGGGCTGGAGGAGAGAGCAGAGCTCCATCTTGGGCAGGAGGCATAATTGCATGTGGCAGCTGGAGCTGTGGGAGCAGGGAGTGCAGGGATCAATGGGACTGCTTTGGCCTTCACTGAAAGCAGCTCCTGTGGCTGCAAAGCAGCTCCCACCCTCAGCCAGGCCTGCAGGGGTGTGTGCAGGGCAGCAGAGCTGGTTGCTGAAGTCCCAGGGGCTGCAGATCTGCCAGGCATAGGAGGCTGGGTCCAGCAGAAGTGCTTGGCAAGCACTGAATCGTTGAACCACAGAACCAGGCAGGTTGGCAGAGAGCTCCAAGCTCCTGCAGCCCAACCTAGCCCCCAGCCCTGCCCAACCAACCAGACCATGGCACTAAGTGCCCCAGCCAGGCTTGGCTGCAACACCTCCAGGGATGGGGACTCCACCACCACCTCCCTGGGCAGCCCATTCCAATGCCAGTCACTGATGAAGGCTCAGAGGCTCAGGAGCTAAGGGATGGTCCTGCTGACAGCTCAGAGCTGAGAATGGGAGCAGGAGGAGAATCACAGAGTCACAGGGGCTGGAAGAGACCTCCAGAGCAGGAGCACCCAGGGCAGGGCACCCAGAACACATCCAGGGGGGGCTGGGAAGGCTCCAGGGCAGGAGACTCCACAACCTCTCTGGGCAGCCTGCTCCAGGCTCCAGCACCCTCACAGGGACAAACTTTGCCCTCCTCTTCCCCTGGCACCTCCTCTGGCCCAGCTTGCCCCCAGTGCCCCTTGTGCTCGCCCTGGGCAGAGCCTGGCTGTGTCCTGCTCACACTGCCCTGCACATCTCTGGCACAGCACTGGGGGCAGCCCTCAGGCTGCTCTGCTCCTTGTCCCTCTGCAGAGGACCTGGAGCTGTGCAGGGCAAGAGGTGGCTGGCAGCTGGCAAATTTGCCCTGGTGGCACAGAAGGGCAAATGCCTGCTGGGCAGTGGGAGGAGGGTAGGTAGCAGGTCAAGGGCCATGATCCTTCATCTCAGGTTGCACAGGGAAGGTTCAGGTTGGAGATTAGGAAACATTTCTTCACCAAAAGGATCCTTGGGCACTGGAGCAGGCTGCCCAGGGAGGAGGTGGAGTCCCCATCCTTGGAGGCTGACATTTAGATGAGGGGTTGGGAGGGACCTCCAGAGAGCATCCAGTCCAACCCCCCCTGCCAGAGCAGGGCACCCAGGACCACAGCCAGGTGGAGCTGGAAGGTCACCAGAGAAGGAGACTCCAGAACCTCTCTGGGCAGCCTGCTCCAGGGCTCTGCACCCTCCCACCAAAGAAGTTTCTCCTCATGCTGAGGTGGAAGCTGCTGGGTCCCAGTCTGTGGCCACTGCTGCTTGTGCTCTCACAGGGCACCACTGACAAGAGCCTGGCCCCTGCTGCTTGCCCCCCACCCTCCAGATGTTCAGAAGCATTAATGAGATCTCCTCTCAGCCTTCTCTCCCCCAGCCCAACCAGCCCCAGGGCTCTCCCCTTTCCTCCTCACACAGAGGTTCCAGGCCCCTCAGCACCCTTCTGGGACTCTCTCCAGTACATCCCTGTCCCAAACTGGGCAGAGATGGAGAGAGGAGGTCCTGCCCCTCTGCTCTGCTCTGGGGAGACCTTCCAGGATCTGAAGGAGGCTGCAAAAAGCTGGGGAGGGACTTTTGAGGCTGTGAGGGAGTGTCAGGAGTGGGGGGAATGGAGCCAAGGTGGAGGTGGGGAGAGTGAGGCTGGAGGTGAGGAGGAAGTTGCTGAGCAGGAGAGTGGTGAGAGGCTGGAATGGGTTGCCCAGGGAGGTGGTTGAGGCCCCATGGCTGGAGGTGTTTGAGGCCAGGCTGGCTGAGGCTGTGTGCAGCCTGCTCTAGGGTAGGGTGTCCCTGGGCATGGCAGGGGTTGGCACTGCCTGCTCCTTGTGCTCCCTTCCAGCCCTGCCTGATTCTATGAGGAGAAAGGAAAAAGTCTTGGCCATGAAGCCAAAAGAGGAGACCAAGCTCCTAAACCCAGGGGCCAGAAGCTGATGCTACCAGGCAGATCCATGCTGAAAGGCTGCTAAGAAACATCTTTTCCCTGCAGGGATTATGGAGGGAGCAGAGCTCTGAGCTGCTTTAGGGAAAGGAAAAAAAGGGAACTCGTTTGGGTTTGCTGATTCTGTGATCCTATGAGACCTCAGCTGCAGGGCTGGGGCCAGCTCTGGTCCCTCCAACACAAGAAAGTCAAGGAGCTGGCAAAGAGCATCCAGAGGATGCCACAAGGGCTGCAGAACCTCTGCTGTGAGAGCTGAGGCTGCTGAGCCTGGAGAAGAGAAAGCTGCAGGGAGACCTCAGAGCAGCATTTCAGTCCCTGTGAGTCTCTGCATCCAGCCCAGCCCCCAGGGCCATTAAACCATGTCCTAAGCGCTGCGAGTGTCCCTGAGCTGCTCTGACACCAGGTTGTGCCTCGGGGCAGCATCTCCCCCCCCCCCCCCCCCCCCGGGTCCAGAGGAGCTGAAGTGAGGTCTGGGTTTTGCCAGCTGCTGTCTGCGGTGCTCTGCTCCCCTCTGCTGGCTCCTCTGAGCCATTCTCTGCCTTGGTTCTGCTCTTCAATCCCCACAGCTCAGCACTTTGTCCTTCTGGGCTGGATTCAGAATCATAGCATCATAGAATGGGTGAGGTTGGAAGGGGAGCTCAAGGATCAGCCAGTTCCAAGCCTCTGTCATGGGCAGGGACAGCTCCCACTGGAACAGGTTGCTCAAGGTCTCATCCAGCCTGGTCCTGAACACCTCTCAGGGAGGTTGTGGAGCACAGAAGCACCCAATGTGATCTTTGATCACATTGGGTGCTTCTGTGCTCCCCAACCTCCCTGGGAAACCTGTGCCAGTGTCTCACCACCCTCAACCTGTGCCAGTGTCTCCTCACCCTCCCTCCCTGTGCTCCACAACCTCCCTGGGCAGCCTGTGCCAGTCTCTCCCCACCCTCACTCTCCACAATCTCTTTCTCATCCTCACTCTCCCTCTCCCCTCTCCCAGCTCCAAGCCATTCTCCCTCCTCCTGTCACTCTCAGCCCTTGTCCAAAGTCCCTCCCCAGCTCTCCTGCAGCCCCTTCAGGCACTGGAATGCTGCTCTGAGCAGTCCTGGGGGCAGTTCTGCAGCCCCCAGCACAAGCAGGACATGGAAGTGTTGGAGCCAGCCCAGAGGAGGCCACCAAGATGCTGAGAGGGCTGCAGCAGCTCTGCTCTGAGCACAGGCTGAGAGAGTTGGGGCTGTGCAGCCTGCAGAGGAGAAGGCTTGGAGGAGAGCTTGGAGTGGCCTTGCAGGAGCTGCAGGGGGCTGCAGGAGGGCTGGGGAGGGACTGTTGAGAAGGTCTGGGAATGAGAGGAGGAGGAGGAATGGGTTTGAAGTGGCAGAGGGGAGATGGAAACTGGCTGTGAGGAAGGAGTGAGGGAGGTGAGAGACTGGCACAGGTTGAGGGTGGTGAGAGACTGGCACAGGTTGAGGGTGGTGAGAGACTGGCAGAGGTTTCCCAGGGAGGTTGTGGAGCACAGAAGCACCCAATGTGATCAAAGAGGTCTCCTCTGCTCCAGGCTGCACACCCCCCAACTCCCTCAGCTGCTCCTCCTCCCCAGCCCTCTCCTCCCCAGCCCCTTCCCCACCTTTGCTGCCCTTCTCTGGCCCTGCTCCAGCCCCTCTTGGAGCACACCTGAAGCAGCACTGCCTGGCAGCCCAGAGCTGTGTCCTCACTGCTGGCCTCTGAGCACCACAATCTTGTCTTTTCAGCCTCCTGTTGTGTTTGGCTGTGCCAGGCCCAGACTGAACTGAAGAGAGTGGCTGAAGAAAACGTGACCCTGCCCTGCCACCACCGCCTGGGGCTCCTGGAGCAGGGCAGCCTGGACATTGAGTGGCTGCTGCACGTCTCTGAAACCGTGCAGAAGGCAGTAAGTGCCAACAGGGGGGGACAGAAGAGCATCCCACTGCTGTGGGGGCAGCCTGGGAGCTGGAGGGGGAGCTAGCGGGGAGAGAAGAGTATCTCACTGCTGTGACCACAGCCTGGGAGCTGGAGGGGCAGCCAGGAGCAGGGGTGGAGATCATCTCACTGCTGTGGGGACAGCCTGGGAGCTGCAGGGGCAGCCAGGGGGGACAGAAGAGCATCTCACTGCTGTGGGGACAGCCTGGGAGCTGCAGGGGCAGCCAGGAGCAGGGGTGGAGATCATCTCACTGCTGTGGGGACAGCCTGGGAGCTGGAGGGGCAGCTAGGGGGGACAGAAGAGCATCTCACTGCTGTGACCACAGCCTGGGAGCTGGAGGGGCAGCCAGGGGGGACAGAAGAGCATCTCACTGCTGTGGGTACAGCCTGGGAGCTGCAGGGGCAGCCAGGGGGGAGAGAAGAGCATCTCACTGCTGTGGGGACAGCCTGGGAGCTGGAGTGGCAGCCAGGGGGGACAGAAGAGCATCTCACTGCTGTGGGGACAGCCTGGGAGCTGGAG
>NC_087301.1:8093620-8126120 GCF_015220805.1 Pogoniulus pusillus
GCTGTGGGGACAGGATGGGAGAGTTGGGACTGAGCAGCCCAAAGAGAAGGACCTGGAGCTGCTCAGAGGGTGCAGAGGAGACCACAAAGATGCTCAGAGGGCTGAGAAGCTCTGCTGTGGGGACAGGCTGGGAGAGTTGGGACTGATCAGCCCAAAGAGAAGGCTGCAGGGAGAGAGCTCAGAGCAGCCTTGCAGTGCCTGAAAGGGGCTGCAGGAGAGCTGGGGAGGGACTTTGGACAAGGGCTGGGAGTGCCAGGAGGAGGCAGAATGGCTTTGAGCTGGGAGAGGGGAGAGGGAGAGTGGAGATGAAGAAGAGATTGTTGAGAGTGAGGGTGGGGAGAGACTGGCAGAGGTTCAGGGTGGTCAGACACTGGCACAGGTTGCCCAGGGAGGCTGTGGAGCAGAGAATCCCTGAACACCACGAGGGAGGTTGTGGAGCACAGAAGCACCCAATGTGATCTTTGATCACATTGGGTGCTTCTGTGCTCCACAACCTCCCTGGGCAACCTGTGCCAGTGTCTCCTCACCCTCCCTCTCTGTGCTCCACAACCTCCCTGGGCAACCTGTGCCAGCCTCTCCCTACCTTCCCTCTCCAGTCTAAATCTCCTCTCCTTGAAGCTTCTTTGAACACTGCTCCTTCACTCCAGGTTTCCAGGAGCTCAGCTCATGCTTTGCTTGCTGTAGTCAAATCCCACATCCATCAGAGGTGGATGGGACACAGAGAAGAAGCTTCTTGGAAGGTCTGGGTGTTTCTAAGCATGGAATTGTCTCAGTTGGAGGAGACCTCCAAGACTGAGTCCAACCTTCAGCCCAAACCCACCATGGCCACCAAACCCACCTGGATGGGTGGATGGATGGATGAATGGGTGGATGGGTGGATGGATGGATGGATGGATGGGTGGATGGATGGGCAGATGGATGGATGGATGGATGGGTGGATGGGTGGATGGATGGATGGATGGATGGATGGATGGATGGGTGGATGGATGGATGGATGGATGGATGGATGGATGGATGGGTGGATGGGTGGATGGATGGATGGATGGATGGATGGATGGATGGATGGATGGGTGGATGGATGGGCAGATGGATGGATGGATGGATGGGTGGGTGGATGGATGGATGGGCAGACTGATGGATGGATGGGTGGATGGGTGGATGGATGTATGGGTGGATGGATGGATGGATGGATGGATGGATGGATGGGCAGACTGATGGATGGATGGATGGATGGATGGATGGATGGATGGATGGGTGGATGGATGTATGGGTGGATGGATGGATGGATGGGCAGACTGATGGATGGATGGATAGATGGGCAGACTGATGGATGGATGGATGGGTGGATGGGTGGATAGATGGGTGGATGGATGGATGGGCAGACTGATGGATGGATGGATGGATGGATGGATGGGTGGGTCGATGGATGGATGGGCAGACTGATGGATGGATGGATAGATGGGCAGACTGATGGATGGATGGATGGATGGATGGATGGATGGATGGATGGATGGGTGGATGGGTGGATGGGTGGATGGATGGATGGATGGATGGGCAGACTGATGGATGGATGGATGGATGGATGGGTGGATGGGTGGATGGGTGGATGGATGGATGGATGGATGGGCAGACTGATGGATGGATGGATGGATGGATGGATGGGTGGAAGGATGGGCAGATGGATGGGCAGATGGATGGATGGGCAGATGGATGGATGGATGGGTGGATGGATGGGCAGATGGATGGATGGATGGATGGATGGGTGGATGGATGGGTGGATGGATGGATGGGCAGATGGATGGATGCATGGATGGGTGGGTGAGTGCTTCTGTGCTCCACAACCTCCCTGCAGGTGTTCAAGGCCAGGTTGGATCAAGCCTTGGGCAACCTTGAGCTGCATTTCAGCATCTGAAGGGGACCTGCAGGCAGGCTGGGGAGGGACTGTTCAGAAGGGCCTGTGGGGATAGGATGAGGGACAAGGGCTTGAAACTGGAGCAGGGGAGAGTCAGGTTGGACATCAGGAGCAGCTCTGCACAATGAGGGTGCTGAAATCCTGCAGCAGGTTGCCCAGAGAGTTGGTTGAGGCTACTCTTTGACATTCAAGGTCAAACTTGCTGTGGCCCTGAGCAGCCTGCTCTAGGTGGAGCTGTCCCTGCTGCCTGCAGGGGGGGGGTGGGTAAGGTGGCTTTTGAGGGTCCCTTCCAACCCCTGCATCCTGTGCCTCTGGTTCTGCTGCACTTGGACCTTGTGGTGAGCTTCACCCCTGAAGAAGGAAGTGCTTGAGGAGTGCTCAGTGCTTTGCTGAAGGCTGTCAAATGCTCTCTGTGAGGCATCACTGTTCTGGAAGGGCTCTGAGCTGGCAGCTCTGCTTCTGCCTCTGTGCCCTGCTCACTGCCACCAACTTCTCAGCCTCTCTGGATTAACTCTGCCTTGTGGGTATTTTTTTTCCCCCTCTTTCAGACATTTCTAACCCTGGGCAAGTGCTGCTGAAGAACCTCACCCAGATGAGCACAGGATTGTACCAGTGCATTGCCACCAACGAGGCTGGCCAGGAGAGCTGTGTGGTGCAGGTGACAGTGCAGCGTAAGTACTGGCACCACCCCCAGCCTGGCACCACTGCCCCCTCAGCTGCTGCTGCTGCTGCACACCTGCCCCACCTCCACCTGCAAAGGCCCTGCCACACCTCTGCCTCTGTGGCACAGAGACAGTGATTGGCATTGGAATGGGCTGCCCAGGGAGGTGGTGGTGGAGTCCCCATCCCTGGAGGTGTTGCAGCCAAGCCTGGCTGGGGCACTTAGTGCCATGGTCTGGTTGGTTGGGCAGGGCTGGGGGCTAGGTTGGGCTGCAGGAGCTTGGAGCTCTCTGCCAACCTGCTTGAGTCCATGATCTCTATCCCCTTGACCCCCATCTGTGCCCCCTTCATCTCCATCCTTGGAGGTGTTGCAGCCAAGCCTGGCTGGGGCACTTAGTGCCATGGTCTGGTTGGTTGGGCAGGGCTGGGGGCTAGGTTGGGCTGCAGGAGCTTGGAGCTCTCTTCCAAACTGGCTGATTCTGTGGTTCTATTATTCTACAAGGAAGAATTTATTTGCTTCAGGAGTGGTCAGGGCTTGGCACAGGCTGCCCAGGGAGGTGGTGAAGTCTCCATCCCTGGAGGTGTTGCAGCCAAGCCTGGCTGGGGCACTTAGTGCCATGGTCTGGTTGGTTGGGCAGGGCTGGGGGCTAGGTTGGGCTGCAGGAGCTTGGAGCTCTCTGCCAACCTGCCTGGTTCTGTGGTTCTGTGATTCTTTCACACTTGAACCACTTGAGGCTGTTCTTATTTATTGCACTCCTGGTTTGCAGAGCAGTGTCCTGGGGAGACCTTTGGGAGGTCTTCCAGTCCCTGAAGGGGCTTCAGGAGAGCCGGGGAGGGACTTTGGATAAGGGCTTACAGCACTGCAGCAGAAGAGGAGACTCCAGGGAGACCTTAGAGCAGCCTTCCAGTGCCTTGGAGGGGCTACAGAGAGACTTTGGACAAGGGCTGGGAGTGCCAGGAGGAGGGAGAATGGCTTTGAGCTGGGAGAGGGGAGAGGGAGAGTGGAGATCACACAGGATCCCAGGATGTCAGGGGTTGGAAGGGACCCAAAGAGCTCATCCAGTCCAAGCCCTGCCAGAGCAGCACCATCCAATGCAGCTCAGGGCACACAGAACACATCCAGACAGGCCTGGAAAGGCTCCACACAAGGAGACTCCACAACCTCTCTGGGCAGCCTGTGCCAGGCTCTGGGAGCCTTCCAGGCAAGAAGTTGCCCTTGTGCTGAGCTGGAGCCTCCTGTGCTGCAGCTTCCATCCACTGCTGCTTGTCCTGTGCCAGGGAGCAGTGAGCAGAGCCTGTCCCCCCCTGCTGACCCCCAGCCCTCAGAGAGTCACAGACATTGATTCAATCCCCTCTCAGGCTTCTCTTCTCCAGACTGAGCAGCCCCAGGGCCCTCAGCCTCTCCTCCCCAGGCACTGCTCCAGTCCCCTCAGCATCCTCACAGCCCTCCCTTGGACCCTCTCCAGCAGTTCCTGTCCCTCTGCAGCTGGGGAGCCCCAGACTGAAGGCAGTGCTCAAGATGAGGAAGAAATTGTTGAGGGTGAGGATAGTGAGACACTGGCACAGGTTGAGGATGGTGAGACACTGGCACAGGTTTCCCAGGGAGGCTGTGGAGCCCAGAAGCACCCAATGTGCTCTCAGAGCAGCAGCCAGCAGCCTGCATCCCTCTTCCTGACATCCCAAGCAGGGATGCAGCAGCAGGCTCAGCTCTCAACTGCTCTCCAGCCCTCTCAGCATCTCGGTGGCCTCCTCTGCACCCTCTCCAGCAGGTCCTTGTCCTCCTTGTGTTGGGGTCCCCTATCTGCACACAGCACTGCAGGGGAGGTCTCCCCAGAGCAGAGCAGAGCAGAGCAGAGGGCAGGATCCCCTCTCTGGCTCCGTTGCCCACTCAGACACATGCACGACCTAAACCCAACCCAAAGCCCAGCTTTTGAGAGAGTTTGGTTTTGATGCACTCTTAACAATCCTGTCCCGAGGAGCAGAGGTTAAATCTGTGTCCTCCTCGCTGCAGCCCACCCAGGGCGTGTGCGGGTCTGGGCTCCTGAGTGCTTTGCTTGCGCAGAGCAGCGCAGCTTAGCAGGTCGTTATCTGCAGGAGGAGGAGGAGGAGGAGGAAGCTGTGCGGGGGTAAGAGGCTGCTCATTGAGATGTCTCCAGAGATTCAGCAGCTTTGGGATCTCTCCTGCCCTGAGGGGCAGCTTGGCCCTGCAGCACTCCAACCTGTTTGCCTCAGGCACCTGAAGCTTTGCTGCCAGCTGAACCGAATTGGTTTCAAACCTCCCTTCCGCTTTGCTAAACCCTCCACAGGGCCGAGCCCTGAGCTAACAACCTCCAGCCAGACCCAGCCTGAGCACTCTCATCAGCTCAAGGCCCCCAGGCACTGAAGTGTTGGCTCCTTTGCCTCGCAGCTGCACAGCAAGGACCTCCTCTGCTCCTCCTCTGCTCCTCCTCTGCCCCCCTCAACTCACTTCTTTCCCCAGCTGAGCATTTCGTGCTGCAAGAGCCCCAAGAGGCATCTCAGGGTGAGCTGGAAGGGGTAAAAACATCCCTCGAGGGGAAGTATTTGGAGTTCTGACACTGCTGCCTCCAGGAAGCTCTTTGGTGCTTTGCATCCCTTAAGGGTTGTTCTTTCTGCCTCTGCACCTCCTCTGCCTCCGGGGTTTTACCAAGAGGACTTTTCCTCCTCCTTCCAGCCCTGCCCCGGAGCTGAAGGCTCTTTGGATCACTTCTGAGACCCTCATGAGGTTTAACAAGGCAAACTGCAAGGTCCTGTCCCTGGGTCCTTGGTATCGATGCAGGCTGGGGGGAAGAGGCTGAGAGCAGCCCTGCAGGGAAGGGTTTGGGGGTGCTGGGGGGCAGAGGCTGGGCAGGAGCCAGCAGTGGGCAGTGGCAGCAGAGAAGGCCAAGGGCAGCCTGGGCTGCACCCACAGCAGCGTGGGCAGAGCTGCAGAGAGGAGCTCCTGCCCCTCTGCTCTGCTCTGCTCTGGGCAGAGCTCAGCTGCAGGGCTGGGGCCAGCCATGGGCACCTCAGCACCAGAGGGACATGGACCTGCTGCAGAGGCTCCAGAGGAGGCCACAGAGGTGATGAGAGGCTGGAGCAGCTCTGCTGTGGGCACAGGCTGGGGGAGCTGAGGCTGTGCAGCCTGGAGAAGGCTGTGGGGAGCAGCCTGAGAGTAGCTGAAGTGAGGAGGGGGTGTCTGGAAGGGCTTGGGGTGATAGGATGAGAGGCAATGGTTTGGACCTGGAGCAGGGCAGGTTTAGGCTGGACATCAGGAGGAGGTTCTGACCACGAGGGTGGTGATGTCCTGGGAGAGGTTGCCCAGGGCTGTTGGCACTGGGGACGTTGGAGTCCAGCCTGCTCCAGGTGCAGGTGTCCCTGCTGCCTGCAGTGGGGTTGGGCAAGATGCCCTTTGAGGGTCCCCCCCATGGCCATGCCCTCTGTGGCTGCCACCCCTCCGGAGGGCACAGCTCTGCTCCCTGTTAGCTCCAGCTTGGAAACACTGCCTGAGGATGACAGAATCCATAAGGGCTGCACCAGGCCTCCGGGGTCACCAAGCCCAAGCACCAACCCAGCACCACCCTGCCCTCTGAGCCACATCCTGCAGTGCCATGGACTGGGAGAGAGGCCAGACTGGTTCAGCTGCCCTGTGCAGGCACACCTGAAGAGGCAGGGCAGGGAACAAAGCTGCTCTGGCTTCCAGTCCTTGTCTGGCCTCCAGTCTGCCCCCCTGACCCGAGGATGGCTCCTCCAGCCCACAGCTTGCTCTCTCTGCTGCCCACCAGACGCACAGAACATCAGCATGGTCGCTGGGGCAGCCTGCGGGGTGCTGCTGGGGCTCTGCCTCCTCTGCCTGGTGGTGAGGCTGACGATAAGGAGGAAAGAGAAGAAGAGATACGAGGAGGAGGAAGCACCAAATGAAATCAGGTAACGCCTTTGCTTTCGCCTGCCCCTCCCTTCCCTCCCTCCCTTCTCTCAGTGCTGTCACCTCCCCTCCCTTCCCCCCTCCCTTCTTTCAGTGCTTTCATCTCTCCTCCCTTCCCCCCTCCCTTCTTTCACTGCTTTCACCTCCTCCTCCCTCCCTCCCTCGCTCCCTCCCTTCTTTCACTGCTTCCATCTACCCCTCCCTCCCTTCTTTCAGTGCTTTCGTCTCTCCTCCCTCCCTTCTTTCAGTGCTTTTATCTCCCTCCTTCCCTTCCTCCTTCCCTCCCTTCTTTCACTGCTTCCATCTCCCCTTCCCTTCCTCCCTTCCTCCCTCCCATCCTCCCTCCCTCCCTCCCTTCCTCCTTCCCATCCTCCCTCCTTCCCTCCCTTCTTTCACTGCTTCCATCTCCCCTTCCCTTCCTCCCTCCCTTCTTTCACTGCTTTCACCTCCTCCTCCCTCCCTCCCTTCTTCCAGTTTCACACAGCTTTGCCCTGCAGGGTCCCAGGGTGTTAGGGCTTGGAAGGGACCTCCAGAGATCATCCAGTCCAAGCCCAGCAAAGCTGAGGAAGAGTCTGCAGAAGAAGGCTGGGGAGGAGCAGCTGAGGGAGCTGGGAAGGAGGAGGCTGAGAGGAGACCTCCCTGCCCTCGACAGCTCTCAGCATCCCAGGAGCTCAGGGCTTGGAAGGGACCTGCAGAGATCATCCAGCCCAACCCTCCCTGCCAGAGCAGGGCCAGAGAACCCAGCTCAGGGCACACAGGAGCACATCCAGGTGGCTCCAGAAGGAGACTTGGCAAAGCTCTCTGGGCAAGCCTGCTCCAGGCCTCTCTGAGCCTCACAGGCAAGAAGCTTTGGGAGCTTTCACTGCAGGGCTGAGTGACCTCAGAGTCTGCAGGAGGTTGCTAGAACCTCAGAATGGTTTGGGGGGGGAGGGACCTGGGAGATCATCCTGGTCCTGGACACCTCCAGGGAGGTTGTGGAGCACAGAAGCACCCAATGTGATCTTTGATCCCATTCTCTGCTTCTGTGCTCCACAACCTCACTGGGCAGCCTGTGCCAGTGTCTCCCAATCCTCCACCTGTGCCAGGCTCTCACCTCCCTCACTCCTTCCTCACAGCCAGTTTCAGTCTCCCCTCTGCCACTTCAAACCCATTCCTCCTCCTCCTCTCATTCCCAGACCTTCTCAATAGTCCCTCCCCAGCCCTCCTGCAGCCCCCTGCAGCTCCTGCAAGGCCACTCCAAGCTCTCCTCCAAGCCTTCTCCTCTCCAGGCTGCACAGCCCCAACTCTCTCAGCCTGTGCTCAGAGCAGAGCTGCTGCAGCCCTCTCAGCATCTTGGTGGCCTCCTCTGCCCTGGCTCCAACACTTCCATGTCCTGCTTGTGCTGGGGGCTGCAGGACTGCCCCCCGGACTGCAGGTGAGGTCTGAGGAGAGCAAAGCCAAGGGGCAGAATCCCCTCCCTTGCCCTGTGCCCACACTGCTCTGGCTGCAGCCCAGCACAGGCTTGTGTCTGGGCTGCACTCACACTGCAGGCTCATGGTGACCTTTTGCTGCTTTTTCAGGTTCAGGCTGGGTGTTAGGAAGAAGTTCTCCACAGCAGTGATTGGCATTGGCATGGGCTGCCCAGGGAGGTGGTGGAGTGCCCCTCCCTGGAGGTGTTGAAGAGGAGGCTGCAGGAGGCACTTGGTGCATCAGAAGGTGTTGGGTGCTGGGCTGGACTCAGTGATCTCCTCAGAGGTCTTTTCCAGCCTGGCTCATTCTGTGATTCTCCAGCAGCTCCACAGCCCTCAGGTGCTGAGGTGCCCATGGCTGGCCCCAGCCCTGCAGCTGAGCTCTGCCCAGAGCAGAGCAGAGCAGAGGGGCAGGAGCTCCTCTCTGCAGCTCTGCCCACGCTGCTGTGGGTGCAGCCCAGGCTGCCCTTGGCCTTCTCTGCTGCCACTGCCCACTGCTGGCTCCTGCCCAGCCTCTCCCACCAGTGCCCCACTTGGAGATGCAACCTCCTGCACCACCTCTGCTCTGTCTCTCCCTGGGCCCAGCTCTTGCACTTTCTCTGCTCACATTCTTCTTGAACCAGAAGAACAGGTCCCAGCCAGTCCTGTCCAGGTGATTTGTCCCTGTGAGTAAGGGTGACAGAGCAGAGAGCTCTGTCTGAACTGCTGCCACTCACTCACAGCACCTGAAAGCCACAGACACAGAGAGCTGTGTGCATCACCTCCTGAATCCCCCTGAGCAGCTGCTCCTCTGAGAGCAGCGAGTTCAGGCCACAGAGTTACCCAGCACAGGACCCAGAAATCCCTGCTCAGGGTCCTGCACCTGTCATGGAATGGGAGGGGTTGGAAGGGACCTCCAGAGAGCATCCAGCCCAACCCCCTGCCAGGGCACCTCCAGAGAGCATCCAGCCCAACCCCCCCTGCCAGGGCACCTCCAGAGAGCATCCAGCCCAACCCCCCCTGCCAGGGCACCACCAGAGAGCATCCAGCCCAACCCCCATGCCAGGGCACCTCCAGAGAGCATCCAGCCCAACCCCCATGCCAGGGCACCTCCAGAGAGCATCCAGCCCAACCCCCCCTGCCAGGGCACCTCCAGAGAGCATCCAGCCCAACCCCCCCTGCCAGGGCACCTCCAGAGAGCATCCAGCCCAACCCCCCCTGCCAGGGCACCACCAGAGAGCATCCAGCCCAACCCCCTGCCAGGGCACCTCCAGAGAGCATCCAGCCCAACCCCCCCTGCCAGAGCACCTCCAGAGAGCATCCAGCCCAACCCCCTGCCAGGGCACCTCCAGAGAGCATCCAGCCCAACCCCCTGCCAGGGCACCTCCAGAGAGCATCCAGCCCAACCCCCCCTGCCAGAGCACCTCCAGAGAGCATCCAGCCCAACCCCCTGCCAGGGCACCTCCAGAGAGCATCCAGCCCAACCCCCTGCCAGAGCACCTCCAGAGAGCATCCAGCCCAACCCCCCTGCCAGGGCACCTCCAGAGAGCATCCAGCCCAACCCCCCCTGCCAGGGCACCTCCACAGAGCATCCAGCCCAACCCCCCCTGCCAGGGCACCTCCAGAGAGCATCCAGCCCAACCCCCCCTGCCAGGGCACCTCCAGAGAGCATCCAGCCCAAACCCCCCCTGCCAGGGCACCTCCAGAGAGCATCCAGCCCAACCCCCCCTGCCAGGGCACCTCCAGAGAGCCTCCAGCCCAACCCCCTGCCAGGGCACCTCCAGAGAGCATCCAGCCCAAACCCCTGCCAGGGCAGGGTCACCTAGAGAATGTCACCCAGGACCACAGCCAGGTGGAGCTGGAAGGTCACCAGAGAAGGAGACTCCAGAACCTCTCTGGGCAGCCTGCTCCAGGGCTCTGCACCCTCCCACCAAAGAAGTTTCTCCTCATGCTGAGGTGGAAGCTGCTGGGTCCCAGTCTGTGGCCACTGCTGCTTGTGCTCTCACAGGGCACCACTGACAAGAGCCTGGCCCCTGCTGCTTGCCCCCCACCCTGATCAACAGGCATTGACCAGATCTCCTCTCAGCCTTCTCTTCTCCAGCCCAACCAGCCCCAGGTCCTGCATCCTTTCCTCACCAGACATGTCCCAGTCCTCCAGTGGGGGCTATGAGGCATCATCCTCACAGCCCCCACTGGACTCTAGGGTATCCCTGCCCCTCTTGTGCCCTGCTGCTTTGGGGACTCCTCTTCTCCAGGCTAACCAGCCCCAGGGCTCTCACCTTTCTTCCTCACACAGATGCTCCAATCCCTTCATCATCCTCACAGCCTCCTCTGGACTCCCTCTGGTGTATCCTTGGGAGGGTAGTTGAGGAGGTGAAAAATTATGGAACGGTGAAGGGGGGAAAAGACATTCCCAGTCCTGCTCAGTGTCTTCATTGATGCTCTGGAGCAGGGCATTGAGTCCTGCAGCAGTGAGTTTGCAGCTGGCACCAAGCTGGGAGCAGCTGTAGAGCTGTGGGAGGGTAGCAGAGCCCTGCAGAGGGACCTGGCCAGGCTGCATGGGTGGGCAGAGGCCAAGGGGATGAGACTGAACAAGGCCAAGGGCAGGTTCTGCACTTTGGCCACAGCAACCCCAAGCAGATACAGGCTGGGGCCAGAGTGCCTGAGGGCAGCCAGGAGGAAAGGGCCCTGGGGGTACTGATAGATAGTAAGCTGAAGATGAGCCAGCAGTGTGCCCAGGTGGGCAGCAGAGCCAATGGCATCCTGGGCTGGCTCAGGAGCAGTGTGGGCAGCAGGACAAGGGAGGTTCTTGTGCCCCTGTGCTCAGCACTGCTCAGGCCACCCCTGCAGTGCTGTGTCCAGTTCTGGGCTCCTCCATTGCAGAGAGCTGCTGAGGTGCTGGAAGGTGTTGAGAGAAGGGCAGCAAGGCTGGGGAGGGGCCTGGAGCAGAGCCCTGTGAGGAGAGGCTGAGGGAGCTGGGGGGGTGCAGCCTGCAGCAGAGGAGGCTCAGGGCAGAGCTCATTGCTGCCTGCAGCTGCCTGCAGGGAGGCTGTAGCCAGGTGGGGTTGGGCTCTGCTGCCAGGCAGCCAGGGCCAGAAGAAGGGGACACAGCCTCAAGCTGTGCCAGGGCAGGTCTAGGCTGGATGTTGTTAGGAAGTTGCTGGCAGAGAGAGTGATTGGCACTGGAATGGGCTGCCCAGGGAGGTGGTGGAGTGGCTGTGGCTGGAGGTGTTGCAGCCAAGCCTGGCTGGGGCACTTAGTGCCATGGTCTGGTTGGTTGGGCAGGGCTGGGGGCTAGGTTGGGCTGCAGGAGCTTGGAGCTCTCTGCCAACCTGCCTGGTTCTGGGGTTCTGTGCTCCACAACCTCCCTGGAGGTGTCCAGGACCAGGATGATCTCCCAGGTCCCTCCCCCCCCAAACCACTCTGAGGTTCTAGCAACCTCCTGCAGACTCTGAGGTCACTCAGCCCTGCAGTGAAAGCTCCCAAAGCTTCTTGCCTGTGAGGCTCAGAGAGGCCTGGAGCAGGCTTGCCCAGAGAGCTTTGCCAAGTCTCCTTCTGGAGCCACCTGGATGTGCTCCTGTGTGCCCTGAGCTGGGTTCTCAGGCCCTGCTCTGGCAGGGAGGGTTGGACTGGATGATCTCTGCAGGTCCCTTCCAAGCCCTGAGCTCCTGGGATGCTGAGAGCTGTCGAGGGCAGGGAGGTCTCCTCTCAGCCTCCTCCTTCCCAGCTCCCTCAGCTGCTCCTCCCCAGCCTTCTTCTGCAGACTCTTCCTCAGCTTTGCTGGGCTTGGACTGGATGATCTCTGGAGGTCCCTTCCAAGCCCTAACACCCTGGGACCCTGCAGGGCAAAGCTGTGTGAAACTGGAAGAAGGGAGGGAGGGAGGGAGGGAGGGAGGGAGGGAGGGAGGGAGGGAGGGAGGGAGGGAGGGAGGGAGGAGGAGGTGAAAGCAGTGAAAGAAGGGAGGGAGGAAGGGAAGGGGAGATGGAAGCAGTGAAAGAAGGGAGGGAGGGAGGAAGGGAGGGAGGAAGGGAAGGGGAGATGGAAGTAGTGAAAGAGAAGGAAGGGAGGGAGGGAGGGAGGGAGGATGGGAGGGAGGAAGGGAGGGATAGGAAGATGAAAGCAGTGAAAGAAGGGAAGAAGGAAGGGAGGGAGGAAGGGAGGAAGATGAAAGCAGTTAAAGAAGGAAGGGAGGAAGGGAGGAAGGGAAGGAGGGGGAGACAAAAGTCCTCTTCGATCCCATTCTGTGCTTCTGTGCTGCACAACCTCCCTGGTGGTGCTCAGGACCAGGCTGGATGAGGCCTTGAGCAAGCTGTTCCAGCAGGAGGTGGAACTGGCTGAGCTTTGAGCTCCCTTCCATCCTCCTCCATTCCATGACCCTGCAACCCACCAGGCTGGCCAAGACCTTTTGAGCTCCTCCACTCTCAACCTATCACCTTCCTAACCACCTAAACCCTGGCCCTGAGCACCTCACCCCAGCCTCCCTCTTCTGTCTGATTGCAGGGAGGATGCAGAGGCACCCAAGGCTCACCTGGTCAAGCCCAGCTCCTCCTCCTCTGGCTCCAGGAGCTCACGTTCAGGTTCCTCCTCCACCAGGTCCACAGCCAACAGTGCCTCCCGCAGCCAACGGACTTTGTCCACCGAAGCCACTCCTCACCTAACCCCTCCCCAGCACGGCCAGAGGCAGCCAGAAGGGAAGGAAATGGAGCCAAAGAAAGTCGACTACACCAACCTGGTGAAGATGGGAGCCACCCTGGTGATGGTGCCTGCCCAGAGCAGAGCCTTCCAGACGGTCTGAGCAGGTCTCTGCTGGCTCCTGCTACCCAGGAACACTTCCCACCAGCACCAACCACTCAGCAGCTCTTAGATTAGTTCATCCTCCCCTTGGACAGCTTCATTTTAATCACTTGGGACCCTTCACACCACAAGCAGAGGACCACAGGATGGGTTAGGTTGGAAGGGAGCCGAAAGCTCAGCCAGTTCCATAGGCTCCTCCTAGAACAGGATGCTCAAGGATCTCATCCAACCTGGTCCTGAGCATCTCCAGGGAGGTTGGGGAGCACAGAAGCACCCAATGGGATCTTTGATCCCATTGGGTGCTTCTGTGCTCCCCAACCTCCCTGGGCAACCTGTGCCAGGCTCTCCCCACCCTCTCTGGGCAACCTGTGCCAGTGTCTCCCCAACCCTCCCAGTTTCAATCTCTCCCTCTGCCAGTTTAAACCCAACCCCTTGCCACAGGCAGGGACACCTCTCACTGGAACAGGTTGCCTGAGGGCCTCAAGAGGTTCTCCTTGCTCAGCACTGAGGTTCTGCTAGAGAAATTGTTGTTGTTGTTGTTGTTCTTGGTTGGGTTTTTTATCATTATTATTATTATTATTAATTATTATTATTATTATTATTAAGAAAGAGACATTTGAAGGTTGTCCTTTTTTTTTAACCCCTTTTTATTTGGGGGGGAGGGGGAGGGGAGGAGGGAATGGGATTGGATTAACAAAGTGAGTCAGCAAACTGAAACTGGAGCTGCTCTGAGCACAGAGCCCTTGCTCAGGGCTTGAACTTCACAGGCAGGAGCATGTAGTGGGCACGTGGAGGTGAGAGGCAGGGCAGGAGGCAGCAGTGGGCACTGGCAGGTGAGAGGCAGGGCAGGAGGCAGCAGTGGGCACTGGGAGAGGCAGGGCAGGAGGCAGCAGTGGGCACTGGCAGGTGAGAGGCAGGGCGGGAGGCAGCAGTGGGCACTGGGAGAGGCAGGGCAGCAGGCAGCAGTGGGCACTGGCAGGTGAGAAACAGGGCAGCAGGCAGCAGTGGGCACTGGGAGGTGAGAGCTGGGCAGGAGGCAGCAGTGGGCACTGATAGGGGAGAAGCAGGAGAGGAGGCAGCAGTGGGCACTGAGAGGTGAGAGGCAGGAGAGAAGGCAGCAGTGGGCACTGATAGAGGTGAGAGCTGGGCAGGAGGCAGCAGTGGGCACTGATAGGGGAGAAGCAGGGCAGGAGGCAGCAGTGGGCACTGGCAGGTGAGAAGCAGGGCAGGAGGCAGCAGTGGGCACTGGCAGGTGAGAAGCAGGGCAGGAGGCAGCAGTGGGCACTGGCAGCACAGAAGGCTGCATCCAAAGGCTGCATCAAAGGGCAGAGCTGCAGAGAGGAGCTCCTGCCCCTCTGCTCTGCCCAGACCTCACCTCGGCTGGGGCCAGCTCCGAGGCCCCGAGACCAGGAGGCTGTGGAGCTGCTGGAGAGGGTCCAGAGGAGGCCACAAGGATGCTGAGGGCTGGAGAGGCTCTGCCCTGGGGACAGGCTGGGAGGGTTGGAGGCTGCAGGGCTCTGCAGAGCCTTGCTGGCAGTGGAACCCTGAGCACAGAATCAGGGACTCAGAGTGGCTCAGGCTGGGAGGGAGCTCAAAGCTCAGCCAGCTCCAGCCCCCTGCCACAGGCAGGGACACCTCCCACTGGAACAGGCTGCTCCAGGCCTCATCCTGCCTGGCATCTGCAAAGCACTGCACAAAGGAAAGGAAGGCAAAGCTCAGGAGCCTTACAAAGGGATCAGCAAAGACACAAAGCTCACAGAAGCACAGCAGCATTGCAGCAGAGCTCTCAGGCCGCTGAGCTCAGCCATCCTCCAGCTCTGCTCAGCCTGCTGCTGCCCCCAGCACCACATCTCTGCAGCTCTGCAACCCCTCCAGGGGTGGGGATTCAGCCACCCCCCTGGGAGATGTTCCAGAGAGGTTGTGTGGCAGGGAGGAGTCTCTTGCCCTGGTTCTGGAGGAGCTGCTCAAAGCTGCAGTGTCTTCCCTGGAGGTTTTGAGGTGTTCTTCTCTGCTGAGGGCAGTGTCCAACCTCAGAGGGGACTGGCAGAGCCTGCCCATCCTCTGCATCAGCCTCCTAGGCACAGGATCCCAGGATGTCAGGGGCTGGGAGGGACCCAAAGAGCTCATCCAGTCCAAGCCCTGCCAGAGCAGCACCATCCAATGCAGCTCAGGGCACACAGAACACATCCAGACAGGCCTGGAAAGGCTCCACACAAGGAGACTCCACAGCCTCTCTGGGCAGCCTGTGCCAGGCTCTGGGAGCCTTCCAGGCAAGAAGTTGCCCTTGTGCTGAGCTGGAGCCTCCTGTGCTGCAGCTTCCATCCACTGCTGCTTGTCCTGTGCCAGGGAGCAGTGAGCAGAGCCTGTCCCCCCCTGCTGACCCCCAGCCCTCAGAGAGTCACAGACATTGATTCAATCCCCTCTCAGGCTTCTCTTCTCCAGACTGAGCAGCCCCAGGGCCCTCAGCCTCTCCTCCCCAGGCACTGCTCCAGTCCCCTCCTCATCCTCACAGCCCTCCCCTGGACCCTCTCCAGCAGTTCCTGTCCCTCTGCAGCTGGGGAGCCCCAAACTGAAGGCAGTGCTCAAGATGAGGTCTCAGCAGGGCAGAGCAGAGGGGCAGGAGAACCTCCCTGGCTGTGCTGGGCACACTCTGCTGAGTGCCCCCCAGGACCCCCTTGGCCTCTTGCCCCCCAGGGCACATTGCTGCCCCAGGGATGCTCTCCCCCAGCACTCCCAGCTCCCTCTCCTTGGGGCTGCTCTCCAGCAGGCACCTCCCAGCTGCTTTTGGAGGCTGCAGCTGCAGTAGGAATGGAAGGCTCTAGAGATGCAGAAGGCAGGCCTGGGTCTGAAGCAAGCTCTGCACTGAAGGGTGAGGAGCAGCCTGCATGTCAAAGGCAAGGAGATGCTCTCCCCACCAGAGCCAGTGGAATGATGCAGCCAGGGACACATGGCCAGGAGCCTGACCCTGCTGCCATGCTCAGCACTGCAAAGCTGCAGTCACACCACAGGGCAGTGCCAAGCCAGCCTTAGTGTGATGAGAACTGGGCACTGAAGCCAGGAAGAAGGCAGTGTGTGTGTGTGTGGGGCCACCCAAGCCACCAGAAAGCCTGGGGGGAAGCCTCTGGAAGCTTTGCAAGCTGCAGGTTGTGAACTTGGCCACGGTGGGGCTGAGCCATGCTGCAGGAGCAGCCTTGTGGAGAGCTCTTGCCCAGCCTGGGTGAGCAGCACTGCTGAGCTGGGCTGCAGGCAGGCAGGTAAGGCTGAGTGGCAGCTGAGGGTGAGAGCATGGCAGAGGAAAGCCCCCTGGGGACAGGGGAACGGGCACAGTGCTGCTGGAGTCAGCAAACCTTTGTCTCATTGCTGCCCCTGCTGCTGTGGAGGCTGAGACCTTAGCAAGACCCTTCCCAAGAGCTGCCAAGGCTCAAGGCAAATCTTCTCCTGTGGCTCCATCGAGCAGCACAAACACTCCCAAGGAGCTAAAGTCTCACACTTCCAGCTGAAGGCCACCAGGAAAACGATGGGAGGTAAGGAGAGAGGCTCACAGGGTGCTGGGGCTTGGAAAGGGACCCAAGTGTGCAGATGACACCAAGCTGGGGGCAGATGTGGCTGGGTTGGAGGGCAGAAGGGCTCTGCAGCAGGACCTTGACCGCCTGCACAGATGGGCAGAGTCCAAGGGGATGGAGTTCAATAGCTCCAAGTGCAGGGTGCTGCACTTTGGCCACAGCAACCCCATGCAGAGATACAGGCTGGGGTTGGAGTGGCTGAGAGCAGCCAGAGAGAGAGGGATCTGGGGGTACTGATTGATACCCACCTGAACATGAGCCAGCAGTGTGCCCAGGTGGCCAAGAGAGCCAGTGGCATCCTGGCCTGCATCAGGAATGGTGTGGCCAGCAGGAGCAGGGAGGTCATTCTGCCCCTGGACTCTGCACTGGTTAGACCACACCTTGAGTGCTGTGCTCAGTTCTGGGCCCCCCAGTTTAGGAGGGACATTGAGATGCTTGAGTGTGTCCAGAGAAGGGCGACGAGGCTGGGGAGAGGCCTTGAGCACAGCCCTACGAGGAGAGGCTGAGGGAGCTGGGATTGGTTAGCCTGGAGAAGAGGAGGCTCAGGGCAGACCTCATTGCTGTCTGCAACTACCTGAGGGGAGGTTGTGGCCAGGAGGAGGTTGCTCTCTTCTCTCAGGTGGCCAGCACCAGAACGAGAGGACACAGCCTCAGGCTGTGCCAGGGGAAATTTAGGCTGGAGGTGAGGAGAAAGTTCTTCCCTGAGAGAGTCATTGGCCACTGGAATGGGCTGCCCGGGGAGGTGGTGGAGTCGCCGTCCCTGGAGCTGTTCAAGGCAGGACTGGACGTGGCACTTGGTGCCATGGTCTGGCCTTGAGCTCTGTGCTAAAGGGTTGGACTTGATGAGCTGTGAGGTCTCCTCCAACCTTGGTGATACTGTGATACTGTGTGTGATACTGTGTGTGAAGAGACTGCCTGGGGAAGGTGCGAGGGCTGCCAGCAGGCCCTGCAGAACCAAGAGTGCCACAGACTGAGAGCTCCAACCACAGCATGGCAGAGGCTGGAAGGGACCCCTGGGGATCAGCCAGGGCAGGGCACCCAGGGCAGGGCACCCAGAACACACCCAGGGGGGGCTGGAAAGGCTCCAGGGCAGGACACTCCACAGCCTCTCTGGGCAGCCTGCTCCAGGCTCCAGCACCCTCACAGGGACAAACTTTGTCCTCCTCTGCCCCTGGCACCTCCTCTGGCCCAGCTTGCCCCCAGTGCCCCTTGTGCCCGCCCTGGGCAGAGCCTGGCTGCGTCCTGCCCACACTGCCCTGCACACCTCTGGCACAGCACTGAGGGCAGCCCTCAGGCTGCTCTGCTGCCAGCCCCAGCTGCCTCAGCCTGGCACCACAGGAGGTGCTCACTGCCTGCAGCAGCCTGGGGGCTCTGGGCTGGGCTCTCCCCAGCACTTCCCTGAGCCGGACACAGGCTTGCAGCAGGCAGAGCAGAGGGGGAGGGGAAGCTGTAAGTGGGAGGCACAGTTGATAATCTCCCTCCTCTGCCCGGTGATGCTCTACAGGCTTAAAGGAGCAGCAGTGATTGATCTCCGATGGACTAAATCGGCTTCCACCGAAGGCAGCCTGTACTGACCCAGGGAGGGCATCCTGCCCCTGGGCTCTGCCCTGCTCAGACCTCTCCTCCAGCCCTGCCTCCAGCTCTGCTGTCCCCAGCAGGAGAAAGACTCAGAGCTGCTGGAGAGAGTCCAGAGGAGGTCACAAAGATCACAGTCTCACAGCATCACCAAGGTTGGAAGAGACCTCACAGCTCATCCAGTCCAACCCTTTAGCACAGAGCTCAAGGCCAGACCATGGCACCAAGTGCCACGTCCAGTCCTGCCTTGAACAGCTCCAGGGACGGCGACTCCACCACCTCCCCGGGCAGCCCATTCCAGTGGCCAATGACTCTCTCAGGGAAGAACTTTCTCCTCACCTCCAGCCTAAATCTCCCCTGGTGCAGCCTGAGGCTGTGTCCTCTTGTTCTGGTGCTGGCCACCTGAGAGAAGAGAGCAACCTCCTCCTGGCCACAGCCTCCCCTCAGGTAGTTGTAGACAGCAATGAGGTCTGCCCTGAGCCTCCTCTTCTCCAGGCTAAAGATGCTGGCAGGGCTGGAGCAGCTCTGCTGTGACACTGCTGAGGGAGCTGGGGGGGTGCAGCCTGCAGAGGAGAAGGCTCCAGGGGCACCTCAGAGCTGCCTGAAGGGAGCCTGCAGGAAGGCTGCAGAGAGACTTCTGCTGAGGGTGCCCAGGGCAGGGGAAGGGTTTGGAGCTGAGGCAGAGCAGGGTTACAGTGGAGCTGAGGAAGCTCTGCAGACTCTGGCACAGGCTGCCCAGGGAGGCTGTGGCTGCCTCCTGCCTGGGGAGGTGTAGAAGGGCAGCTGATCCTAGGTGAGAGGTGTCCCTGCCCGTGGTGGGGAGCTGGGAGTGGATGATTCCTTCTCCCCCTGAGCCATTCTCCGAGCCTGGGAACGCTGCAAGGTTGGAAGCCAAACCTCCCCCAGAGCCCTTCAGCATGCAGCCTGCTGAGCCTTGCTGCTTCTGCTGCAGACTGAGCTCCTTCTGCCCAGCACCTCCACAGCCTGCCGAGGGAAGGAGTCACTGCCTCACCCTGCCAGGCTGCCGCGGGGCTGCTGTGCCAAGCAGGGCTGCTGTGCCAAGCAGGGCTGCACAGCCAAATGCCACAGCTCCCTCCCTGGCACAGGTGGTGCTGTTCTTGGGGTGCCACTGGCTTAACCCCCCTGCCCACCACTTCACACCCCAAGAAAGCCAAGGCAGACCTGGCCAGCAGCACTGCTGTGTGCAGTGCATCTCTGCTGGGTGCTCCAGCAGCCTGCACTCTGCACAGGGTGGAGTGTGCCCTGCATGCCAGAGCTGATCAGGGGCAAGGTTCCTGTGGGCTGCCCTTACCTGTGAGGGCACAGCAGCTACCACTCCAGGCCATGGAGCCCCTTTCCTCTTCCTGCTGCCCCTCTTGCACCCAAATTCCAGCTCCAAACGGTGCCTGCTGGCGTTACCCAGGGCTCACCACTCCGGTGCCAGCTCCACGCCTGGCAAAGAACAGCAGCTACAAACTGCTGCTTGGCACAAGCGATCTCCTGTGGGGCCCAGCACACCCTCATCTGCCCCCCAGCCTGCTGGCAGCAAGTTTGCAGATGACACCAAGCTGGGGGCAGATGTGGCTGGGTTGGAGGGCAGAAGGGCTCTGCAGTGGGACCTTGACTGCCTGCACAGATGGGCAGAGTCCAAGGAGATGGCATTCAATAGCTCCAACTGCTGGTGCTGCACTTTGGCCACAACAACCCCATGCAGAGATACAGGCTGGGGTCAGAGTGGCTGAGAGCAGCCAGAGAGGGATCTGGGGGTGCTGATTGATACCCACCTGAACATGAGCCAGCAGTGTGCCCAGGTGGCCAAGAGAGCCAGTGGCATCCTGGCCTGCATCAGGAATGGTGTGGCCAGCAGGAGCAGGGAGGTCATTCTGCCCCTGGACTCTGCACTGGTTAGACCTCACCTTGAGTGCTGTGTTCAGTTCTGGGCCCCCCAGTTTAGGAGGGACATTGAGATGCTTGAGCGTGTCCAGAGAAGGGCAACGAGGCTGGGGAGAGGCCTTGAGCACAGCCCTACGAGGAGAGGCTGAGGGAGCTGGGATTGGTTAGCCTGGAGAAGAGGAGGCTCAGGGCAGACCTCATTGCTGTCTGCAACTACCTGAGGGGAGGTTGTGGCCAGGAGGAGGTTGCTCTCTTCTCTCAGGTGGCCAGCACCAAAACGAGAGGACACAGCCTCAGGCTGTGCCAGGGGAGATTTAGGCTGGAGGTGAGGAGAAAGTTCTTCCCTGAGAGAGTCATTGGCCACTGGAATGGGCTGCCCGGGGAGGTGGTGGAGTCGCCGTCCCTGGAGCTGTTCAAGGCAGGACTGGACGTGGCACTTGGTGCCATGGTCTGGCCTTGAGCTCTGTGCTAAAGGGTTGGACTTGATGATCTGTGAGGTCTCTTCCAACCCTGATAATACTGTGAGACTGTGATCTGCCCATCAGTGGTCTGACATTGGGGTTACCTGTGCCACAGCCCCTAGCAGAGGCCACCCCACATGGCCCTGACTGAAAGGTGCCCTTAGCACACACCCGTCTGAGGGTGCTGGCAGGGCAAGGCACACGCAGCAGGCAGCCACCTGGGTGCCCTCCCTGTCCAAACATTGGACCTGGAAGCAGCTACCAGGAGTGAGTTTGGCTCAGGACAGCCCTGTGGCCTTAAGAGAACCCCAGAAACAGTTCCCTGTGCCTACCAAAGGTCCCTGGCCCCTTTTGGCCCTGCATTGGGTGCCAGGGGCTGGCCAGGAAGAGGGCACCAGAAATGCTTTCTTGTGCCTGACTAGCACAGGACCTTTGCCCCCTTTCACCCTGAATTGGGTCCCAGAGGCTGGCCAGGAAGAGTGCACCAGAAATGCTTTCTTGTGCCTGACTAGCACAGGACCTTTGCTTCCTTTCACCCTGAATTGGCTCCCAAAGAGTGGCCAGGAAGAGGGCACCAGAAATGCTTTCTTGCACCCAACTCTCAAAGGACCTTTGCCCCCTTTCACCCTGAACTGGGTCACATAGGCTGGCCAGGAAGAGGGCATCAGAAATGCTTTCATGTACCCAACTGTAGAGATTCCTCTGCCCTTTCTCCTACTGCACTGGGCCCTAGAGGCTGGCCAGAAGACAGAGCACCAGAAATGCTTTTTTGTGCCCACCTCTTGAGATTCCTCTGCTATTTTTCTTACTGCACTGGGTCCCAGGGGCTGGCCAGGAGGAGGGCACCAGAAATGCTTTCTCCTGCCCAACTCTCAGAGGTCCTTTGCCCCTTTTCACCCTGAACTGGGTCACAGTGCCTGGCAGAAAGAGGGCACACAAAACACTCTGTTGTACCTGACTGCAGAGGTTCCTCTGCCCCTTTCCTCTCCATGCTGTGTGACAGAGACAGGCCAGGATCTGGTTTTGGTGCTGCTCTCCTCCCAAACTCTTCTCCACTCACCATTTCATGCCATGGAAGTATTGGATGCACTCATAAGTAATGATATGTATTGGTCTGGCTGAAGAGACTCAAGTACCTGACAGAACAATGCATTCATTGGAGGCTTTTCCCTCTCCCCCTATTGGAAAGGAACAAGGAGTTAGATGGAGTCCTTTGTGCAGCTCTGCAGCCCCCAGCACAAGCAGGACATGGAAGTGTTGGAGCCAGCCCAAAGGAGGCCACCAAGATGCTGAGAGGGCTGCAGCAGCTCTGCTCTGAGCACAGGCTGAGAGAGTTGGGGCTGTGCAGCCTGCAGAGGAGAAGGCTTGGAGGAGAGCTTGGATAAAACCTGAAATCAGATAAAACCTAAAACGAGGTAAAACCTAAAACGAGGTAAAACCTAAAACGAGGTAAAACCTAAAACGAGGTAAAACCTAAAACGAGGTAAAACCTAAAATGAGGTAAAACCTAAAATGAGGTAAAACCTAAAATGAGGTAAAACCTAAAATGAGGTAAAAACGAAACCGAAACAAACCAAAACAAAATGCAGAGAGGAGAAAGAGGTAAAACACTCAAAGAAGAGTCCTGCTTCGATTTGGAAGGGAGAAGAGACACCTTTAACAACGAATGAGAGGTGTCTGAGGTGTTTAACAAGAGCTAAAAGCTATTTAAGGTTTGTAACAGTAAGTAAAGGGTATTTAAGGCAAGGGGAGTCGCAAAGAGGTCTAGGGAAGGGAAACCAGGTACACAAATGCATCTACAGCCAGACTGATGGCGATGGGTGGAGGAAGGCTCAGGACGTGGTGGTCCCACATGTGGCAGCAGGGACCAGGCAGGCAGGGAGGGCAAAACAGGAGCCCTGCGCTCCCCGAGCCTGACCCTCGGCGGTGCCTGACCTGCCAGCAGCGCTCAGCCTCCACTGTGCTCCATCTGCCTCCCCCTGCGCTCCCCCAGCCTGACCCTCGGTGGTGTCTGACCTGCCAGCAGCTCTCAGCCTCCACTGTGCTCCATCTGCCTCCCCCTGCGCTCCCCCAGCCTGACCCTCGGCGGTGCCTGACCTGCCAGCAGCGCTCAGCCCAGCTCAGCCTTCACTGTGCTCCCTCTGCCGCCTGCAGCCCTCCGCAGGGCGCGGATCGGCCAAGCGCCTGGCAGCGCCCCGGGGCGCAGCCGCCCGCAGCCGGGCTGAGAGCAGGCGGCGAGCGGCGGCGGCACACCGAGAGCGGCGCCCTGGGCCCTTCGCTCGGTTGGCTGCCGTCAGTAAGGATCGGGGATCACAAAGCAGGCCTGGAGGCAGCGCGGCGGCGGCGCTGTGCTCCGCTCCGGGGGGAAGCGGCGGAGCCTTAAAGGGCCCCGCACAGAGCAGGGTTCGCTCGGCCCGGGGGAGGGTAAGGGGGCACGGCAGGAGCCTGCCCCTCTGCCTTAGAGAAGGCAACGCAGAGGATTAGAGCAGCGCTGCGCTGCTGGCCCCAGGCTGAGCGAGGCTGACTGCAGCGGCAGCTGGAAGAAGCCTTTGGGGAGCCTTAAGCAATGACTTGGGAGCATGAATCATAGAACCAGGCAGGCTGGCAGAGAGCTCCAAGCTCCTGCAGCCCAACCTAGCCCCCAGCCCTGCCCAACCAACCAGACCATGGCACTCAGTGCCCCAGCCAGGCTTGGCTGCAACACCTCCAGCCACAGCCACTCCACCACCTCCCTGGGCAGCCCATTCCAGTGCCAATCACTCTCTCTGCCAGGAACTTCCTCCACACATCCAGGCTGAACCTGCCCTGGCACAGCTTGAGGTTGTGTCCCCTTCTTCTGGCCCTGGCTGCCTGGCAGCAGAGCCCAACCCCACCTGGCTACAGCCTCCCTGCAGGCAGCTGCAGGCAGCAATCAGCTCTGCCCTGAGCCTCCTCTGCTGCAGGCTGCACCCCCCCAGCTCCCTCAGCCTCTCCTCACAGGGCTGTGCTCCAGGCCCCTCCCCAGCCTTGCTGCCCTGCTCCAAACACCTTCCAGCACCTCAGCAGCTCTCTGCAATGGAGGAGCCCAGAACTGGGCATTACAGGAAGCCTTTGGGGAGCCTTAAGCAATGAGCTGAGAACATGAACATCAGAACTGCCACCAGTCCGCTGCGGCAGAGCCCCGGGACACCCCCCCTGGCCCAGGGCAGGACCCTGCGCTTCCAGCTTCCCACCCGCACAGCCGAGCCCCGGCTTTGGGCTGGATTCGGTTCGCGAACCGTTCACTCTGCGCTCCGCTGCCTTCAATGGGTCGCTGCTGTCCGAACAGCGCAGCCGCCCAAGCCCGCTCGCAGCGTGCGGGACCAGGACCGCCACCGCCGGGCCCCGCGGGGGCGCAGCTGCCGCCGGCCGCCTCGGGGCGTTCCCGGTCCGACGGGAGGCGAGGGAGGGCCGCGCCCGGCGGAGGCTGCCGGCCCGGACCCCGCGCAGCGCCGCCATTTCGTGCGCCTCCACCTCTGGGGCCTCCATTTTGTGCCCCCCCCTTCCCCTTCGGCTCCTCCACGCCGCAGCGCACCACCCCCTATGCAAATCACCCTGCCGGCTCCGGCCCCGCCCCCTCTATGCAAATCACCCTGCCGGCCCCGCCACCCCATTGGCTATCCCCGCCCTGCGGCGCCGTCCTTTTCCCGCGCGGGCTATGCAAATGAAGCCTGCGGCGCCCCGCTGCGATTGGCTGCTGTTCACCCTCCGGCGCGCTTGGCTCTGCCCCCACCCTCTCCACCAGCCTATGAGAGGGCTCCCATTGGTTCCCGCGCAGACGCAGCTCCGCCCCGGACGCATCGGGGGCGGGGGCAGCGCGGCGCGGGGGCGGCGGGCGGGTGGGGGAGCGGCGCTGGGGTTGGGGGGGGCCGAGGAAGGCGCATGAAGGTTCGAGAACGCCGCGCGCGGGCACGCCCGCTTCCTGTGCGCGTCACCGCCCCCGCGGCCCCCGGCGGCGCCTCATTGGCTGCGGCGCGGCGGAACGAGCGAGCCCATTGGCTGGAGCGGGGAGGGGAGGCGGGCGCTTCTGGAAGGTTCTGCAGGGATATATAAGGGCGGCGGCGCGGGCGCCCCGAAGGGTTACCGGGCAGTGAGCGGTGTGGAGCTTCTCGCGTTGTAAGCGTCTCGGCCTGTCAGAGCCGCTCAGGTAACGGCGCCTGCTGCGCGGGGAGGCGGTAGGGGCTTGGGGGAGGCGGGGGGGGGGGAAGGTAGCCTGGCGGGCGCAGCCTGGGTTGCCCTTTCACCCAGACGGGTTGCTCCTGTGCCGGGATGGGTTGGGGGTGGGTCGGGGGCGTTCTGTTCCCGTGGGGTTTTTTATCTCGCTGTGCTTATGCAGGGTTTTTGTGCCTCCTTGGCTTTTTGTCGCTGCGGAATGTGCGCTGAGCGGCGCTTTTCCCCGGTTCTTTGACTCTGAAATGGCGGGCGGAGGGGGGGGAGGGGGCGGGCGGGAGGACCGAGGCGGAGGAAAGAGAGGAGAGATAGAGGAGACTCTGCCACCCGCGGTCCCTCCCGCTGAGACCGCCCGGGGCTGAGCGTGGGTGGGGGCGGAGGTTGAGCTGCGTATGCCGGGAGGGCGGGCGAGGGAGCTGGGCACGCTGGGGCTCGTAGTCCTAGGGAGCGTGTGGGGGGAGGAAGGTGAGGGCTGGCAGGAGCGGCGTGCAGCGGTTGCGGGCTGGGGAAAGCGGGCGGGGGAGGGGGGAGGAGGCGTTGCGTTTTGCCGCTGGGTGCCGGGGGAGGGGAGGCGGTAGGATGGGGTGCGGGGGGGATGTCGCAGCAGGGCTGGGGCTGTGCCAGGCCACATGGCCCCTGCCGAGCTCGGCCCACGCCGAGGGCCGGCGGAGTGAGTCCCGGCGCGCAAAATGGCCGCCGCCGCCCACGTGACCCGGGCGGCGCGGTGCGTGCTGGGAGATGGAGTCCCCGGCCATGTGCTGGCCCACGTGGTTGGGCCGTAGCAGGGCTGGAGGTGATGGGGTCCGGGCTGGGGCCTGCCACTGCATTTGTCGTGGGTGCTAAGGAGAATTAGCTGAGATAAGGCAGCACGGCAACGGTGATTTTATGTTTTCAAAGGTGAGATGAGGGAGCGCTGAAGTACTGATTTGCTTTCTTCTGCTTTTGAATGGGCTAAAATCACTGAATTTCTGTGGTGTTTTGGGTTTTCTTTCAGACAAAGATGTCCAAGGGACCAGCTGTCGGAATCGACCTCGGCACCACCTATTCCTGCGTTGGTGTGTTCCAACATGGGAAGGTGGAAATCATTGCCAATGACCAGGGCAACAGGACCACGCCAAGCTACGTCGCCTTCACAGACACAGAGAGGTTGATCGGCGATGCTGCAAAGAATCAAGTTGCAATGAATCCAACCAACACAGTTTTTGGTAAGGCTGTAGGATTCTGGTGTACCTTCTGCACAGTATTTAGTGTGGGGGTGGGAGATGTTCTTAGTATACAGAAGACTTGTTGGTAGCAGAGGTCAAACTTGCAAATTAAAGGTGTTCATTTTAAGCTATCTCGTAGGACACTTTAGATTGGAAGGGACTTTAATTGTCATCTAGTTCCAGTCCCCCTGCCGCGGGCTGGGGCGCCTCCTGCTGGTCCAGGTTGCTCAGGGCTTCATCTAACCTGGCCTTGAACACCTCCAGGGAGGTTGTGGTGCACAGAATCACCCAATGTGATCTTTGATCACATTGGGTGATTCTGTGCACCACAACCTTCCTGGGTGACTTATGCCAGCGTCTCCCCACCCTCACTGCAAAGAGTTTCTTTCTCATTTCCCTTCCAAGTCTTCCTCTTTGCAGTTAAAAATTACTGCTCTGTATCTTGTTGCTGCAATCCAATCATTGCTTTTCTAATTAGTTCTAGTAGTGCAATTACATTAATAGCTAGTTAGGTACTGCTAAGCTTGTACCTCGCAGTCAGATGTATCTGCTCTGGGCTGTTATTGGTAATTGACTAAGCAGCCTTGACCAACTGCCATGTGTGGGTGTGGTGGCTGTGAGATGATGCCTGTGAGTTTGTGATAGCCAAGAGCTGAAGCAGGGATGTGTTTGGGGCTGGGGAAGGCAGTGATGCTTCCAGACTCAATGCAACGTTTTGGGGTTTCCTGCTTTAAATTCTAGGAAGAATTCAATGTTTATAGAGCTATAGGATGGATTAGGTTGGAGGGAACCTTTGAGGTCATCTGATTGCAACCCCCCTCTGGCACGGGCAGGGACAGCAGGTTGCTCAGGGTCTCTGAGCAACGTTGTAATTTGACCACCTGTTTGCTTGCAGATGCCAAACGGTTGATTGGGCGTCGGTTTGATGATTCTGTTGTCCAGTCTGACATGAAGCATTGGCCCTTCACTGTGGTCAACGATGCTGGCAGACCAAAAGTGCAGGTGGAATACAAAGGCGAGATGAAGAGCTTCTACCCAGAGGAAATCTCTTCCATGGTTCTAACCAAAATGAAGGAAATTGCAGAAGCTTATCTTGGCAAGGTGAGGTTTGGGGTCTGGCTGGAGGCTGGGGGTGGGTCTGTGTGGGTGTAAGCAGCTTGTAACAAAGCTGTCCTTGCTGTGTGTCTCTGCAGACTGTCACCAATGCTGTAGTGACTGTCCCAGCCTACTTCAATGACTCTCAGCGCCAGGCCACAAAGGATGCTGGAACCATTGCAGGCCTCAATGTTCTGCGAATCATCAACGAGCCCACAGCTGCTGCCATTGCCTATGGGCTGGACAAGAAGGTAGGAGGGTGGTGGCTGCTGTCCCTGGGCTCCAGCTAGCAAACTGCTGAGCCAGCAGGTGACAAGGGGTTGTGTTCTGACCTTTGGTCTCCTGCAGGTCGGTGCTGAAAGGAACGTTCTGATCTTTGACCTGGGAGGTGGCACCTTCGATGTGTCAATTCTGACTATTGAAGATGGCATCTTCGAGGTGAAATCGACCGCGGGTGACACTCACTTGGGCGGGGAGGACTTCGACAACCGCATGGTGAACCACTTCATCGCCGAGTTCAAGCGCAAGCACAAGAAGGACATCAGCGAGAACAAGAGGGCAGTGCGGCGCCTGCGCACCGCCTGCGAGCGCGCCAAGCGCACCCTCTCCTCCAGCACGCAGGCCAGCATCGAGATCGACTCCCTCTACGAGGGCATCGACTTCTACACCTCCATCACCAGAGCTCGCTTCGAGGAGCTCAATGCCGACCTCTTCCGCGGCACCCTGGACCCCGTGGAGAAGGCGCTGCGGGATGCCAAGCTGGACAAGTCCCAGATCCACGACATCGTGCTGGTGGGCGGCTCCACTCGCATCCCCAAGATCCAGAAGCTGCTGCAGGACTTCTTCAACGGCAAGGAGCTCAACAAGAGCATCAACCCTGACGAGGCTGTGGCCTACGGGGCAGGTAAGGACCGGCTGGCAGCCCCGTGCTGCTGTGGGCAAACTGGGTTCTGTCTGCGGTGTCAGAGCGGTGCTGGTGTGGGCTGAGTCCCCAAAGCTTCCCAAAGCCTTGGGCTGCCTTTGTCTTGCAATGATGAATCAGATTCCAAAGCCATTCGTAGTTTCCACCAGAAGGCTACTGATGATGGCCAAGAACCTTCCTTGGATGTCTGAGCGAGCCATGGGCTTACCCTGTGGGGGGTGTGTGGTGTACCTTCTGCAGGCCTCTAACTGGTTTTTCTTCTCCCCCAGCTGTCCAGGCTGCTATCCTGTCCGGAGACAAGTCTGAGAACGTCCAGGATCTGCTGCTGCTGGATGTGACTCCTCTGTCTCTTGGCATTGAGACTGCTGGAGGTGTCATGACAGTCCTGATCAAGCGCAACACCACCATCCCCACCAAGCAGACCCAGACCTTCACGACTTACTCTGACAACCAGCCTGGTGTGTTGATTCAGGTAGGCAAAGAGTGCTGGGGTGAGCTGGGAATGCTCTTGGGTAACGACCAGGCCCTGCTTGACACTCAGACCAGAGGTGGGTGTGTCCTTGGCACTGGCAGTATCTGCCTTGTAGATTCGTGGAGTGGTTTGAGTTCCAATCTTCTGCCATGGGCAGAGACACCTGCCACCAGCCCAGGCTGCTCGAGGCCTCATCCAACTTCACCTTAAACACCTCAAGGGAGGGGGCAGCCACAGCCTCCCTGGGCAACCTGTTCCCTCACTGTATAATACAGAACTTGTTCCTCATCTCCACTCAGTCTGCCCTGCTCAAGGCCCAGTCCATTCTCTCTCGGGCCTGTCTTGGTTGCTGTGATGAAAGTGTTTCCAAAGCCATTCGTAGTTTCCACCAGAAGTCAAAGGACTCTGTTGGTCCAAGTTACCTTCCTTGGATGTCTGAGCGACCATGTCCCGTCAGGATAGTGCCCAGGAACGTGGGGTCAGGCTTGGACTTGACTTGTTGCTGCTCCTCTCCAGGTGTACGAAGGTGAACGTGCTATGACTAAGGACAACAACTTGCTGGGCAAGTTCGAGCTGACAGGCATCCCCCCTGCTCCCAGAGGTGTGCCTCAGATTGAAGTGACCTTTGACATCGATGCCAATGGCATCCTGAACGTGTCTGCTGTGGACAAGAGCACTGGCAAGGAGAACAAGATCACCATCACCAACGACAAGGGTAAGGAGGGCATGGCTGAGGCAATCTGCTTCTCTTTGGCTTCTCTCTGCCTGCTGGCCAAGCTTGGCTGTAATGCGCCTTGGTCATGCACTGCAGTCAGCCAGGGCTTGAAGCAGGCCCATGAAGTGGGTGTTAAGGTGCAGGCTTCAGAGTCTCTCCTGCTGCCTGCCTACCCAATTTGTCTAGAACTTAGGTGGGAGGTTGGAATGTGCCACTGGGGTGGTTGCCCAGAAGGTTGCTGAGAAGTGCTGCTGTGCCCCTGCAGGTCGGCTGAGCAAGGAGGACATCGAGAGGATGGTGCAGGAGGCTGAGAAATACAAAGCAGAAGATGAGAAGCAGCGTGACAAAGTCTCCTCTAAGAACTCTCTGGAGTCCTATGCTTTCAACATGAAAGCTACTGTTGAAGATGAGAAGCTCCAGGGCAAGATCTCAGATGAGGACAAGCAGAAAATCCTGGACAAATGCAATGAAATCATTAACTGGCTGGACAAGAACCAGGTATGTTCTGCTCAGGGCAGTGTCTGCTGCTTGCTGAGCAGTGAAGGTAGGAGGGGGAGGGGAAGCTCAGTGGTTGCTGTGATGAAAGTGTTTCCAAAGCCATTCGTAGTTTCCACCAGAAGTTGAAAGACTCTGTTGGTCCAAGTACCTTCCTTGGATGTCTGAGCGACCACAGGCTGTGAGCTTTCAGTTCTCCCAGCTGAAGCTGCCAGCTTGAGCTTCTCTAGCCTCCCCTGGGGGGCTCCAGGAGTGACTGGGAGGGTCTGACAGGGTTAGCTTGGGTAGGAGAGCAAGCAGAAAGTGCTGTTGGCATCTAGCCCAGTGCTGGTGTGACCAGGAGTAACACTAACCCCTGCTCTGGGGCTAGTGCTAGCTGAGTCCTTGCTGAGAGCAGCAGGTTCTGAGCCATGTTTGTGGTGTGTTTCTCTCTTCCAGACTGCTGAGAAAGAGGAGTTTGAGCATCAGCAGAAAGAGCTGGAGAAGGTTTGCAACCCCATCATCACCAAGCTGTACCAGAGTGCAGGAGGAATGCCTGGTGGCATGCCTGGTGGATTCCCAGGTGGTGGAGCTCCTCCATCTGGTGGAGCTTCTTCAGGACCAACCATCGAAGAGGTGGATTAAAGACCCTGGGAAATGCATTCCACTAGCAGTTAGTGTTGGAGAGAGCCTCTGGGCTTGGGGTTAGATTGAAGGACCCAAACCTGTAGGCACATTGGGGTGTACTTTGCCAGATTCAAACTCCATAACTGAGCTGCTGTACAAATAAAACATAGAGGAGAGAAAAAGAAAACCACAAAAAGTCAATTTCTGGGCATTTGAACTACTTGAAGATGTGCACAGGAGAGAGCTGGCTACCATTGCACTTTACAGTACTGTACAGGAGTGGGAATGCAACTCTGTCCTCCAATAAAAACTATTTAATGGGCATCACCTGGCTGCTGCTGGCACTTCTTCAGGCCTGGGGGGCAGGGCAGAGTGGGCATGGCTTGGGTTAACCTAGTTAAAAGTGCCTCTCTTCTCCACGTGTACGCAGGGCTGGGGCCTCGGCACCCTCCCTGGGCAACCTGTTGCAGTGTTCCAGCACCCTGCTGTTGCAGGACTTGGTCCTCACATCCAATCCATGCCTCCAGCTGAGCATGATCAGAGCAGCAGGGTTTGGGGCAGTTACATTGCCTCATGTCATAAGCTGGCTTGAGCTGTGGGTTCTGTGCTGCAGACACAGGAGCCTGTCCTTGAGGCGTCTAAAACCAAGCTCTGCTTTCAGTTAGATTTGAGGGAATGGATGGAGGCAGCAAAGGCCTTTGGAGTTCTTTAGCTCTTTGTTAAGGGCTGGGACACCTCTGACCAGCAGAGGTTGGGCCTGCCCTTGAGCACTTCCAGGGGGGCTGCAGGAGGGGGCAGCCACAACCTCCCTGGGTAGCTTGTTCCTGTGCTTCACCATCCTCACTAAATCTTACCTCCACTCAGCTCTCCCAGCTCAAAGTCATTGTCCCTTGTCAAACGTCCCCTGTAGCCTGCTCGGGTACTGCGAGTCTGCTCTAAGTGCTGGAGCCTTTGGGCTGAGCCAGCTGCAAGCCAGCGGGGGGAGCTGAGGCACTCCAAGCCTTTGCTATTCGTGACCTGGGCTGAAGCTTTTTGAGCTTCCATTAACGTCCCTGGGGCTCCAGCAGCATTGTCTGCATAGTTGCTTGGGTGCCCCAGCCGGAGGTAGCTCAGTGTAGCTGTCACTCCAGAGGTGAGGGCCTGGTAGTGGGTGGTGGGTTGGAACCAGATGAGTCTTGGGGAGCAGAGGCCACCAAGCAGCCTTCTCTGCGTGCTGGTTGCAGGTCAAGGCTGGATGCTTGAGGTCCTTTCCAAGCTGGCAGTGGTGCTGTGGCTATAAACACAGTTGCAGTGCTGGCCGAGGCTGTCACCCTGCTGTCACCTCACCTGTGCCAGTCTCTGCTGCCTCATGGCAGGAAGGTCACCTTCAGCAGAACATGATTAAGCACATGGGTGTCCCCTGCCCGTGCCCAGGTGTCCTAGCACCACATCGCAGGGAGAGCTCAGCACAACGCCTCGGGGAGGGCAGGAGTTTGGTTCTCCAAGCCCAGAGCCCCCAGCCAGGGCACTCTGCTGTCCCCCAGGCCCCCAGATTCCTCCATCCATGCTTGTGTCCACCTTACTCTCTCCCAGAGGCACAGCCTGGGGCTTGCACTTACCCCATTCCAGGAATCCCTGCCCTGTGCTCCAGCCCACCTGGGGCCCTCTGCAAGGCCTCCTGGTGTCCAAGAGAGCCTCCCTCCCTTACCCTGCTGGCCACACTCTCCTCCATGCCCCCCGCAGACGCCATTGGCATTCCTGCCCACACTGCTGGCCCCTGGGCCAGCTCCAGCAGTGCCAGCTCCTGCTCCTTGCAGCTGCTCCCCCCTCAGCTGTGCCTCCCCAGGGGCAGGACCTGCCCTTGCCCTGCTTGGCCTCTGCCCCAGCTCTGCAGCCTGGCACGGCCTGAGGGGTGGCACCACTGGAAGCAGGCAGAGACTTTGCCAGGCGTGAAAAAATGTCCCAGCCCAGCAAAGCACTGCGAGGGGCACAGGGGTGGGGATGGGAGCAGAAGGAGGAGGAGGTTGCCCTGGGCAATGGAGGCTCCAGAGCCGGAGCTCTGCACTGCCACCTCCAGGCCTGCCTGCCCCTGCGAGTGGCGCTCGGGGCTGGCTCTGCAGGGGAAGGCTCTGAAGTGCTTCGTCGCAGCTTTGGAACCCAAACTCCTTCTGCTTTCTGCTTCCGTTTTCGTTTTTCTCTCTAAAGATTTCACGTGGGGGGGGGGGGGAAAAAAACTCCAAACCCAACCCGAGCTTATTGCTGCAGCAGCTGCAGTGTGCTGGGATGAGGGCATCCAGCAGGCTGAGCCCAGCCCTTGCTTCACCTCTCCCTGCCCAAAGGTTGGCCACAATCAGCCGTGGCCACGAGGAGCCTCATTCTGTGTCTTTGTAATGGTTTTGCTTTCCTTCTAACTGGTGTCCCTGCTCCTGCCCTGCTGCCACCACCTCCGAGCAGAGCTGTCCCCACCAGCGTCAGCCACACCTGCTCTGCTCCTGCACCAGGGGCTGGGGGAGCCTGAGAACACGTCCAGCCCTCCACCCACCCATCCCTCCACCTGTCCATCCATCCCTCCACCTGTCCATCCATCCCTGCTGCCTCCCTGCCTCCTTCCATCC
>NC_087301.1:8128620-8271120 GCF_015220805.1 Pogoniulus pusillus
CACAACCACCCCAGGAAGGCTCCAGGCTGGGGACAGAGGGTCTGGGAGAGGTTGGTTGACAGCAGCTGTAGATGAGCCAAGCTGTGCCCAGGTGGGCAAGAAGGGCAGCAGCAGCCTGGCCTGGGTCAGCAGTGGTGTGGGCAGCAGAAGGGAGAGATTTTGGTGCCTCTGGAGGTTCCCAACAGCCTTCAAACCCCAGGACGTGGATCCTGTCTCCAGGATCAGCAACACCCAGCAAAGGCAGCACCAAATACCAGCCCTGCAGGCCAGGGGCAGGAGGCCAAGTGCTGGGTCCTGCACCTGAGGCACAACCACCCAGGAAGGCTCCAGGCTGGGGGAAGAGAGGCTGGAAAGTGCCTGGGGGAAGAGGGTCTGGGGGAGGTTGGCTGGCAGCAGCTGTAGATGAGCCAAGCTGTGCCCAGGTGGGCAAGAAGGGCAGCAGCAGCCTGGCCTGGGTCAGAGGTGTGTGGGCAGCAGCAGCAGGGCAGGGATTTTGGTGCCTCTGGAGGTTCCCAACAGCCTTCAAACCCCAGGACTTGGCTCCTGTGCCAGCAGCAGCACAGCCAGCAGGGACAGGGCAGGGATTGGCCTCCTGTGCTCAGCACTGCTGAGGCCACCCCTGGAGTGCTGGGCACAAGTTTGGGCATCTCACTCCCAGAAGGACATTGAGGAGCAGGAGCAGGTCCAGAGAAGGGCAGCAAAGGTGGGGAAGGGTCTGGAGGAGAGGTCTGGGGAGGGGCAGCTGAGGGAGCTGGGGGTGCTGAGCCTGGAGCAGAGGAGGCTGAGAGGAGACCTCATTGCTCTCTGCAAGGACATCAGGACAGGAAAAGAGGAAATGTTCTCAAGTTGCCCCAGGGGAGGTTTAGGTTGGACATGAGAAGGAACTTCTGGACTGAAAGAGTGCTGAGACACTGTCCCAGGCTGCCCAGGCAGGTGGTTGAATCCTCACCCCTGGAGGTGCTGACAAGGTGAGGAGATGTGGTGCTGAGGGCCATGGCTCAGCACCAGGCTTGGTAGAGTTAGAGCCTGGAGGTGTTGAACCTGGAGAAGAGAAGGCTGAGAGGAGACCTCATTGCCCTCTGCAGCTCCCTGCCAGGAGGCTGGAGCCAGCTGGGGGTTGGGCTCTGCTCCTAAGGAGCAAGGGATAGGACAAGAGAAACTGGCCTGAAATTGTGCCAGGGCAGGGTTAGGTTGGAGGTGAGGAAGAATTCCTTCCCCAAGAGGGCTGTCAAGCCCTGGAAGAGTCTGCCCAGGGCAGTGGTGGAGTCCCCATCCCTGGAGGGGGCTCAAAGCTGCATAGATGTGGTGGTGAAGGACCTGATTTGGTGGTGGCCTGGCAGTGCTGGGCTCAGGCTTGGACTCCATGGCAGGGGGGTTGGGAGGAGATGATCCTTGTGCTGCCTGCCAACCCTGACTGATTCTGTGCTTCTACAAAGGTCTCTTCCAACCAAAACCTGTCTGTGATTTAGGCAATGAGGTCTGAGGCTTTCTGAGTGTGTGGGAAAGAGGAGAGCTGAGTTCATCTGCCCACTTCCAGCTGTCCCTCTTGGGCTGGCAAAGGCTTCTCTTGTGGCTGTCCTACCAGCAGCAGTCACTGCCACTTCTGCCAGGAAATGGGTTGGGTTGGAAGGGACCTCAAAGCTCATCCAGCTCCAACCCCCTGCCATGGGCAGGGACAGCTCACACTAGAGCAGGCTGCTCACAGCCTCTGCCAGCCTGGCCTCAAACACCTCCAGCCATGAGGCTTCCACCACCTCCATGGGCAAGCCCTGCCAGGCTCTCATCACCCTCATGATGAACAACTTCTTCCTAACCTCCAATCTGAATCTCCTCATTTCCAGCTTTGTTCCATCCCCCCAGTCCTGTCACTCCCTGGCAGCCTAAAAAGTCCCTCCCCAGCTTTCCTGTAGCCCCCTTTAGGCACTGCAAGGCCACAAGAAGGTCCCCTCAGAGCCTTCTCCTCTCCAGCCTGCACAGCTCCTTGGGGCAAGAGTTTTGCTGCCAAATAGAAACACCCTAAAGTGTTGGAAAAGAGCTGACCCTGCTAAAAAGAACCCAAAAGGGCTGGGAAAGAGCTGATGCTGCCAAAAAACAACCCAAAAAGGCTGGGAAAGGGCTGATGGTGCTAAAATACAACCCAAAAAGGCTGGGAAAGGGCTGATGGTGCTAAAAAACAACCCAAAAAGGCTGGGAAAGGGCTGATGGTGCTAAAATACAACCCAAAAAGGCTGGGAAAGGGCTGATGGTGCTAAAATACAACCCAAAAAGGCTGGGAAAGGGCTGATGGTGCTAAAATACAACCCAAAAGGGCTGGAATAGAGCTAATGGTGCTAGAATGAACCCAAAGGGGCTGGGAAAGGGCTGATGGTGCTAAAAGGACACCCAAAAAGGCTGGGAAAGAGCTGATGGTGCTAAAAGGACACCCAAAAGGCTGGGAAAGAGCTGATGGTGCTAGAATGAACCCAAAAAGGCTGGGAAAGAGCTGATGGTGCTAAAAGGACACCCAAAAGGGCTGGGAAAGGGCTGATGGTGCTAAAAGGACACCCAAAAAGGCTGGGAAAGTGCTGATGGTGCTAAAAAACAGCCCCAAAAGTGCTGGAATAGAGCTGCTGGTGTTAAAAGAACCCCAAAAAGGCTGGAAAGGAGCTGTTGCTGCTAGAAAGCTTCCTTCTGCTTCAGCCCCTGAGGAAGTTTTGGAGAGTCTTAAGTGGATTTGGCAGCTTTGGTGGGTTTAGGGAACATGATGCTAACAACAGCAGGGCTTGGAGGCCTTAATCACTTAAAAGAAAGGAAAATCTTGGCAGGGAGAAAGCAACCCAGCTCCTGGAGATGGTTTAATTCCCTCCCCTGGGAATATCACCTGGAGTCCTGTGCCCAGGTCTGGGCTCCTCCATTGCAGAGAGCTGCTGAGGTGCTGGAAGGTGTTGAGAGAAGGGCAGCAAGGCTGGGGAGGGGCCTGGAGCACAGCCCTGTGAGGAGAGGCTGAGGGAGCTGGGGGGGTGCAGCCTGCAGCAGAGGAGGCTCAGGGCAGAGCTGATTGCTGCCTGCAGCTGCCTGCAGGGAGGCTGTAGCCAGGTGGGGTTGGGCTCTGCTGCCAGGCAGCCAGGGACAGAACAAGGGGACACAGCCTGAAGCTGTGCCAGGGCAGGTCTAGGCTGGATGTTGTTAGGAAGTTGTTGTCAGAGAGAGTGATTGGCACTGGAATGGGCTGCCCAGGGAGGTGGTGGAGTGGCTGTGGCTGGAGGTGTTGCAGCCAAGCCTGGCTGGGGCACTTAGTGCCATGGTCTGGTTGGTTGGGCAGGGCTGGGGGCTAGGTTGGGCTGCAGGAGCTTGGAGCTCTCTGCCAACCTGCCTGGTTCTACTCTGTTATTGACATTTAAATCATCCTCATCACCCTCTGAACCTTTTTCTCCTCCTGGCTGCTCTCTTCTGCTGACAATCTCTGCAATTTTGGGGCTGGAGTGAACCATTTGGTAGCCATGAGTTGGTTTGGGCCATTTTGGAGCCCCTTGGCTCATCTTCTGTGGCTGGTTGGGCTCTGGCATGGACTTCCCTTCCCCTTTTCTGCTCCCCAGCTCCTCCCTCCAGAGGGAAGGAAGGAGAATCACAATTATAGAATCGCAGAGCCAGGCAGGGCTGGAAGGGAGCACAAGGAGCAGGCAGTGCCAACCCCTGCCATGCCCAGGCACACCCTACCCTAGAGCAGGCTGCACACAGCCTCAGCCAGCCTGGCCTCAAACACCTCCAGCCATGGGGCCTCAACCACCTCCCTGGGCAACCCATTCCAGCCTCTCACCACTCTCCTGCTCAGCAACTTCCTCCTCACCTCCAGCCTCACTCTCCCCACCTCCAGCTTTGCTCCATTTCCCCCACTCCTGACACTCCCTCACACCCTCAAAAGTCCCTCCCCAGCTTTTTTGGAGCCCCCTTCAGATGCTGGAAGGCCACAAGAAGGTCCCCTGGGAGCCTCCTCTGCTCCAGCCTGCACAGCCCCAACTCTTTCAGGCTGTGCTCACAGCAGAGCTGCTGCAGCCTCTGAGCATCCTCCTGGCCCTGCTCTGGACACTCTCCAGCATCTCCACAGCCCTCTTGTGCCAGGGGCTCCAGAGCTGGATGCAGGACTCCAGGTGGGGTCTCAGCAGAGCAGAGCAGAGGGGCAGAATCCCCTCCCTGGCCCTGCTGGCCACACTGCTGCTCCCTTGGGATGCTGCATTGCTGCTGGGAAATGCCTTTTGTTGGGGGGAAGAGGAGGGGAAAGCTTCACTTTGGATGAGTTTCCCCCACCCACACCCTTGTGCCCCAATCTGCTAGGGAATGGGATTAGAATGAAGTGTCTCTGACTTAGCTGCTGGGTTTGGTCTCCTTTCAGCTCCAGACAGTGATGTAAGGACCTCTTTAATGCTAATTAATGCAATGACACAAGGAATTAATACTGTATTAGGCAAAGCTGTTAATTATACCCAAATAAAACAAAAGGGAGAAGGCAATCAAAGCAGGGAGAAGTGACAACTGCTGCCTGGCTCCCAGCAGCCTTCCCAAACATCCTCTTCTGCCTCAGCCACAGGGGAAAAAAACAACAACTTCAGGAGCAGCCCTGAAGGATGAAGGCTTCATCTGGAAGGTTAAGGAGGTCTTCCCTGCCCACCAAAGGAGCTGAAGGTCCTTGGCTGGCACAGGTTGAGGGTGGTGAGACACTGGCACAGGTTGCCCAGGGAGGTTGTGGAGCACAGAAGCCCCCAATGTGATCAAAGATCACATTGGGGGCTTCTGTGCTCCACAACCTCCCTGGTGGTGTTCAGGGATTCTCTGCTCCACAGCCTCCCTGGGCAACCTGTGCCAGTGTCTGACCACCCTGAACCTCTGCCAGTCTCTCCCCACCCCTACTCTCAGCAATCTCTTCTTCATCTCCACTCTCCCTCTCTCCTCTCCCAGCTCAAAGCCATTCTGCCTCCTCCTGGCACTCCCAGCCCTTGTCCAAAGTCTCTTCCCAGCTCTCCTGCAGCCCCTTTCAGGCACTGCAAGGCAGCTCTGAGCTCTCTCCCTGCAGCCTTCTCTTTGGGCTGATCAGTCCCAATTCTCCCAGCCTGTCCCCACAGCAGAGCTTCTGATTCCTCTGAGCATCTTGGTGGTCTCCTCTGCACCCTCTCCAGCAGCTCCTTCTGTTGGGTTCCCAGAGCTGGAGGCAGTGCTGCAGGGGAGGGCTGAGCAGAGCAGAGCAGAGGGGCAGAATCCCCTCCCTGTGCTGCTGCTCTCCCTGCTCTGCCTGCAGCCAGCACACAGCTGGCTCTGGGCTGCCAGGGACCAGTGCTGGCTGCTGGGCACCTTGGCACCAACTGGCACCCCCAAGCCCTTCTCCTCCAGCCTGCTCTCAGCCTCTCCTCACCCAGCCTGGCTCTGTGCTCAGGTTTGCCCTGATCCAAGTGCAGGACCTGGCTTTGGGCTGCCAGGGACCAGTGCTGGCTGCTGGGCACCTTGGCACCAACTGGCACCCCCAGGCCCTTCTCCTCCAGACTACTTTAAGTCCCTTTTTGCTCAGTCTGGATTTGTGTTTGGGAACCTCCCTTGATCTCCCTAGAAGGTGCAGAGCAGCTCTGGGCTCAGATCTCTGGGGGTTCAGGCAGACAAGGAGCAGATCCTGCCCTTGGCATCCCCATCCCAGAGCCCAGCAGGAGGCAAGGGAGCATCACCAGGTGAAATGGGAGCAATAAGCAGGACTGGGCCAGTTTAAAGCTGTCAGTGGAGGTGCTGTGGTCTGCTGGGGCAGCAGAGCTGAGCCAGAAGCAGCTTAAGACTCCATCCCATGTAACAAACTGGTGCTAGGAGAGACACAGCAGGCTTGGAGGAAGTCAGCTCAATGCATAAGCTTCTCCAAGCTGCTTTTTGCTCCTCTCTGCTTCTTCCAACCATCTATCACCAGAGATTAGAGCCCTTTAACAGTGTCCTTCCCCTCTCTATTTACTGCAGGAGCTGGGATGAGCTCCACTCTCTCTCTTGTCCCCTTTCAGTGCTGTTAAGCACATTCCTGAGCAGCTTTGCTGCCACAAAGCCAGGCAGGGCTTTGGAGAAACCATCTCAAAGCTTTATTTCTCTTCACTCATTTATTTCCTTTCCTCTCCACCCCAGGAAGGTGCCTGGCAGAAGAAATCCTCTTGCAGCAGCTGCTCTGCTCTCAGGAAGGAAATTTGGTGGTGTTTGGGTTTCTTTGTGTGTGGTTGCTTCAAGGCTAAGTTGGTGGCTGCTGAGGACAAGAGGATTTGGGTGTAGAGCAGAAAGGGGCTCTGGTTGCTTGCTTGGCATAAGCTGCTTTAGGGAGTCTCAGAGGAGTAAAAATGCAGCAGTGAGCACTGGCAGCCCAGAGAGCAGCCAGAGCCTGGGCTGCAGCAGCAGCAGTGTGGCCAGCAGGGCCAGGGAGGGGATTCTGCCCTCTGCTCTGCTCTGCTCTGCTGAGACCCCACCTGGAGTGCTGCATCCAGCTCTGGAGCCCCTGGGACAAGAGGGCTGTGGAGATGCTGGAGAGTGTCCAGAGCAGGGCCAGGAGGATGCTGAGAGGCTGCAGCAGCTCTGCTGTGAGCACAGCCTGAAAGAGTTGGGGCTGTGCAGGCTGGAGCAGAGGAGGCTCCCAGGGGACCTTCTTGTGGCCTTGCAGGGTCTGAAGAGGGCTACAAAATATCTGGGAAGGGACTTTTGAGGCTGTGAGGGAGTGGCAGGAGTGGGGGGAATGGAGCAAAGCTGGAGGTGGGGAGAGTGAGGCTGGAGGTGAGGAGGAAGTTGTTGAGCAGGAGAGTGGTGAGAGGCTGGAATGGGTTGCCCAGGGAGGGGGTTGAGGCCCCATGGCTGGAGGTGTTTGAGGCCAGGCTGGCTGAGGCTGTGTGCAGCCTGCTCTAGGGTAGGGTGTCCCTGGGCATGGCAGGGGGTTGGGAGTGGCTGCTCCTTGTGCTGCCTGCCAACCCTGCCTGGTTCTGTGATTCTCTGGTTCTATGAAATGATTCCAAGCTCCTGAGCCAGGTGGTGCAGTGTGGGGATGAAGGGAGAAGGGAAGTGACAGATCTCATCCTGGCTGGGTGTGGATAAGGGCATCAGTGAGACACTTCTGGTGCAACCAACCTGTGTATGGAACCACAGAATGGGTCTGATTGGAAGAGACCTCCAGGAGCATCCAGGCCAACATCAACCCAGCCCCTCCATGGCCCCAGGTGCCATGGCCACAGGGTTCTGGAACACCTCCAGGGATGGGGACTCCACCACCCCCCTGGGCAGCCTGTGCCAAGCCCTGAGCACTCTGGCAGCACAGAAATTGTTCCTCCTCTCCAACCTAACCCTGTCCTGGTACAATTCCAGGCCAGTTTCTTTCCTATCTCCTGATCCTAGGGAGCAGAGCCCAACCCCCACCTGGCTGCAGCCTCCTCTCAGGGAGCTGCAGAGAGCAATGAGGTCTCCTCTCAGCCTCCTCTTCTCCAGGCTGCACACCCCCAGCTCCCTCAGCTGCTCCTCCCCAGCCCTCTTCTCCAGACCCTTCCCCACCTTTGTTGCCCTGCTCTGGACCTACTCCAGCCCTCAGTGTCCCTCTGGGAGGGAGGAGCCCCAAGCTGGACACTCTCCAAGCTGCCTCCTCAGCAGTGCTGAGCAGAGGCCACTGCACTCTTGCTGCCTGCACTCCCTGGAGGCAGTGAGCTTGCCCTGGTGGCTCAGGGTGGGGGTTGGCATCCCTGTGCACACCAGTGCCAGCCAGCAGTGCTCTGTGCTCCCAGGGGCAGCCTTTTGTGCCCTTTTGTGTCCTTCTCTCAACCTGCTCCAGCTCCTCAATGGACTTTTTGGAGCAAAGGTCCCAAAACTGAACCCAGCACTCCAGGGGTGGCCTCAGCAGTGCTGAGCACAGGAGGACAATCTCTGCTCAGGCTGAACACCCTCAGCTGCCCCTCCCCAGCCCTCTTCTCCAGACCCTTCCCCACCTCTCTTGCCCTTCTCTGGCCACACTCCAGCCCCTCCACAGCTTTCCTATAGAGACATAGGATCCACCAAGGAGGAGCTGGACAGGTCAAGCAGCCTCTGCTGGTGCTGCACAGGCACCACTTGTGTGCAGCCTCCCTTCTTCAGCACCCCCTCCAAACCAGCTCAGCTCTGAAAGGGTTAAGGAGCCCTCTTGCCAAGCTGGCATCACATGGTGCCCATGCTGGCAGAGAGGCTGCTGGGGTGAGAGGAGGAGAGGGAGCTGAGGCTGCTGGGGTGAGAGGAGGGGAGGGAGCTGAGGCTGCTGGGGTGAGAGGGGGAGAGGGAGCTGAGGCTGCTGGGGTGAGAGGAGGAGAGGGAGCTGAGGCTGCTGGGGGTGAGAGGAGGAGAATGAACTGAGGCTGCTGGGGTGAGAGGAGGAGAAGGAACTGAGGCTGCTGGGGTGAGAGGAGGAGAATGAACTGAGGCTGCTGGGGGTGAGAGGAGGAGAGGGAACTGAGGCTGCTGGGGTGAGAGGAGGAGAGGGAGCTGAGGCTGCTGGGGGTGAGAGGAGGGGAGGGAGCTGAGACTGCTGGGGTGAGAGGAGGAGAGGGAGCTGAGGCTGCTGGGGTGAGAGGAGGAGAGGGAGCTGAGGCTGCTGGGGGTGAGAGGAGGAGAGGGAGCTGAGGCTGCTGGGGTGAGAGGAGGAGAGGGAGCTGAGGCTGCTGAGGCTGCTGGGGGTGAGAGGAGGGGAGGGAGCTGAGGCTGCTGGGGTGAGAGGAGGAGAGGGAGCTGAGGCTGCTGGGGTGAGAGGAGGGGAGGGAGCTGCTGTGCTGGGTGATTATAAATCATAAAGCATCACTGCTAATAACCTGAGACTGAGCAAAGAGTCCACAAAGCTTAATTAATTATTGCTTGTGAAGTGCTGCCCAGGCTGGGGGAGAGCTGCCTGGGAAAAGGTAGCTGAGTCCTACAGCAGCCACTCCATGGGACCACGAGCCCAGAAGTCAGCAGGATCGAGCCCAGGTCATGCTTAGAACCCCAAGGACAAGGCTGAGAACCCCAAGGGCAAGACTAAGAACCCCAAGGATGAGGGAAGAACAAAGCTTAGAACCCCAAGGACAAAGCTTAGAGCCCCAAAGACAAGGCTGAGAACCCCAAGGACAAGACTAGAACCCCAAGAATGAGGTTTAGAACTATAAGGACAAAGCTTAGGACCCCGAGGACAAGGCTTAGAACCCCAAGGACAAAGCTTAGAAGCCCAGGACAAGGCTGAGAACCCCAGGGACAAGGTTTAGAACCCCCAGGACAAGGCTCTTAGGGCATCAAGCTAACAGGAGCATTGGTTGGGCTCTGCTGCCAGGCAGCCAGGGCCAGAAGAAGGGGACAGAGCCTCAAGCTGTGCCAGGGCAGGTGAGGCTGGATGTGAGGAGGAAGTTGCTGGCAGGGAGAGTGATTGGCACTGGAATGGGCTGCCCAGGGAGGTGGTGGAGTGGCTGTGGCTGGAGGTGTTGCAGCCAAGCCTGGCTGGGGCACTTAGTGCCATGGTCTGGTTGGTTGGGCAGGGCTGGGGGCTAGGTTGGGCTGCAGGAGCTTGGAGCTCTCTGCCAACCTGCCTGGTTCTGTGATGCTCTGATTCTCTGAGCCTCTCACTGCTGCAAGAGCAGAAGAATGGAGGTGATGCTCTGAGACTTCCTGAAGGTTCTCTGCCTTCCTGCCCTCCTTGGTCGTGGCCATCAACCACATCAGATTGTGATACCAAACTGGAGCAGCATCAGGTGGAGAAGGGTTGGTTGTAGCTGTCTGCCTCTGACCCATGCTGCTTTTGTTCTTTGCTGAAGGAAGAGATGAATGGAATGGATTGGAGCAGGTTGGAAGAGATCTTTGATCCCATTCTGTGCTCCTGTGCTCCACAGCCTCACTGGAGGTGTTCCAGGACAGGTTAGATGAGGCCTTGAGCAACCTGTGCTGGAGGGAGGTGTCCCTGCCCATGGCCATGACCTGTCAGGTCCCTTCCAAACCAAACCACTCTATAGATTTATGAATCCCAACCACTCAGGCCAACTTCAACCCAACCCCTACATGGTCATCACACCATGGCCACAAATGCCATGGCCACAGAGTTCTGGAACACCTCCAGGCATGAGGACTCCACCACCTCCCTGGGCAGCCTGTGCCAAGCCCTGACCACTCTTGCAGCACAAAAGTTGTTCCTCATCTCCAACCTAACCCTCCCCTGGTACAGTTTCAGGCCAGTTCCTCTCCTTCTATCATCTGACAGAATCAAACAACTGTTTTGGTTGGAAGAGACCTCCAGGATCATCCAATCCAGCATCAACCCAACCCTTCCATGGCCCCAAGTGCTATAGCTACAGGGTCCTTGAATTCCTCCAGGGATGGGCACTCCACCACCTCCCTGGGCAGCCTCTGCCAAGCCCTGACCACTCTGGCAGCACAGAAATTGTTTCTCAGCTCCAACCTAACCCTGCCCTGGCAGAGTTTCATAGAATCATAGAATCAACCAGGCTGGAAGAGACCTCCAAGCTCATCCAGTCCAACCTAGCACCCAGCCCTGGCCAATCAACCAAATTTTAGGCCAGTTCCTCTCCCTCTATTGCCTGACAGAAACACAAAACCAGAGAGCTGCTTTGGCTGGAAAATGCCTCCAGGATCACCCAGTCCAACATCAACCCAACCCCTCCATGGCCACCAAACCATGGCCACAAGTGCCATGGCCACAGGGTTCTGGAACACCTCCAGGGATGGAGACTCCAGCACCTCCCTGGGTAGCCTGTGCCAGTCCCTGACCACTCCTGCAGCAAACAAATTGTTCCTCCTCTCCAACCTAACCCTGTCCTGGTGCAACTTGAGGTTGGAGAGCCCTGCAGAGGGACTTGGCCAGGCTGCATGGGTGGGCAGAGGCCAATGGGATGAGATTGAACAAGGCCAAGGGCAGGTTCTGCACTTTGGCCACAACAACCCCAAGCAGCTCCAGGCTGGAGACTGAGTGACTGAGAGCAGCCAGGAGGAAAGGGACCTGGGGGTACTGATAGAGAGTAGCTGAAGATGAGGCAGCAGTGCCCAGGTGGGCAGCAGAGCCAATGGCATCCTGGGCTGGCTCAGGAGCAGTGTGGGCAGCAGGACAAGGGAGGTTCTTGTGCCCCTGTACTCAGCACTGCTCAGGCCACCCCTGCAGTGCTGTGTCCAGCTCTGGGCCCCTCAATTCAAGAGAGATGTTGAGGTGCTGGAACATGTCCAGAGAAGGGCAACAAAGCTGGGGAGGGTCCTGGAGCACAAACCCTATGAGGAGAGGCTGAGGGAGCTGGGGGTGTGCAGCCTGGAGGAGAGGAGGCTCAGAGGTGACCTCATTGCTGTCTACAACTACCTGAAGGGACATTGTAGCCAGGTGGGGGTGGCCTCTTCTCCCAGGCAACCAGCAATAGAACAAGGGGACACAGTCTCAAGTTGTGCCAGGGTAGGTCTAGGCTGGGTGTTAGGAGGAAGTTCTTCACAGAGAGAGTGATTGGCACTGGAATGGGCTGCCCAGGGAGGTGGTGGAGGCACCGTCCCTGGGGGTCTTCAAGCAAAGCCTGGCTGAGGCACTTAGTGCCATGGTTTAGTTGACTGATAGGGCTGGGTGCTAGGTTGGACTGGATGAGCTTGGAGCTTTCTTCCAACCTGCTTGATTCTATGGTTCTATGATTCTATGATTAGGGAGAAGAGCCTAACCCCTACCTCACTCCAAGCTCCTTTCAGGGAGCTGCAGAGAGCAGAACTTCTGCCTTTAAAAGATGCTCTTCAACCTCCTGCTTCTCCCTTGCACTCCCCTGCCTGCTTGCTGCCCCTCAGTGGCTCTCTGCCTCCTTCTGCAGCCAGGCCCATCCTTTTCTGCAGCACTGAGTAGCATCCCCCACACTCTTTGGCTTCTTCAGTTTTAGGTTGCTTTTAGAATGCTCTTTAAAGTGCCACTGTGTTCTTCTGCAGCCATCTGAACCAGGCAATAAATTTGCATAATGTGCATCCATAATGTTTAATCAAAGCCTCTCTGGAAAGCTGTTATTGTCCAGGAGCTCTCCTAAATTCTCACTATCACCTCCACATTACAGACTAAAGCTGCCCTGGGTCCATTGGGCACTAATCACCTGCAACACTGACTGGGAGGCAAAATGAGCCTTTGCCTTGCCCATTCCCTTCCTGCCTCAGCAGCTGGAAGAGCTTCACAGACTGCTTGGTGCTGGGAGGGAGCCTCAGAGGTCATCTCCAACCCACCTGCAGGCAGCAGGGACACCTCCAACTAGAGCAGGCTACTCAGGGATGCTTCAGGTTTGACCCAGGGATGGAGCATCCACCACAGCCCTGGGCAGCCTGTGCCAGGGTTCCCCCACCCTCCCTGTGCAGAGCTTCTCCTGGTGCCCAGCCTGGCTCTGCCCTGCTCCAGCTCCACACCACTGCCCTCATCCCACCCCCACAGCCCCTTCTGAGCAGTCCCTCCCCAGCCTGCCTGGAGGTCCCCTTCAGGCATTGAAATGCTGCTCTGAGGTCTCCCTGGAGCCTTCTCTTCTCCAGGCTGCACAGCCCCAACTCTGCCAGCCTGTGCCCAGAGCAGAGCTTCTGCAGCCCTCTCAGCATCTTGGTGGCCTCCTCTGGACCCTCTCCAGCAGCCTCAAGCCCTTCTTGTGTTGAGGTCTCCACATCTCACAGTGGGGCCACAGCCACACCTTTGGGCAACCTCATCCAGGATCTCACCACCCTCATTCTGCAGAACCTCTCCAGCCCTCTGAGCATCTTCATGGCCTCCTCTGGATGCTCAGAACAAGAGGACAAAGCCTCAAGCTGTGCCAGGGCAGGTTCAGGCTGGGTGTTAGGAAGAAGTTCTCCACAGCAGTGATTGGCATTGGCATGGGCTGCCCAGGGAGGTGGTGGAGTGCCCCTCCCTGGAGGTGTTGAAGAGGAGGCTGCAGGAGGCACTTGGTGCATCAGAAGGTGTTGGGTGCTGGGCTGGACTCAGTGATCTCCTCAGAGGTCTTTTCCAGCCTGGCTCATTCTGTGATTCTCCAGCAGCTCCACAGCCCTCAGGTGCTGAGGTGCCCATGGCTGGCCCCAGCCCTGCAGCTGAGCTCTGCCCAGAGCAGGGCAGAGCAGAGGGGCAGGAGCTCCTCTCTGCAGCTCTGCCCACGCTGCTGTGGGTGCAGCCCAGGCTGCCCTTGGCCTTCTCTGCTGCCAGTGCCCTCTGCTGGCTCCTGCCCAGCCTCTGCCCCCCAGCACCCCCAAGCCCTTCCCTGCAGGGCTGCTCTCAGCCTCTCCCCCCCAGCACCCCCAAGCCCTTCCCTGCAGGGCTGCTCTCAGCCTCTCCCCCCCAGCACCCCCAAGCCCTTCCCTGCAGGGCTGCTCTCAGCCTCTCCCCCCCAGCACCCCCAAGCCCTTCCCTGCAGGGCTGCTCTCAGCCTCTCCCCCCTAGCACCCCCAAGCCCTTCCCTGCAGGGCTGCTCTCCCCTCCCACCATCCTGGGGGGAAGGATTATGCAGAGTGAATACTCTGTGCTCATTTTGCTACCCAGGTGATGATTGTTAAGGACTAAGAAACTGCTTCTGCACAGCAAAACTCTCCACAAACTTATTCACAGGTGCAAAAAAGCACCAGAGGCTGGCAGGGCACAGGCACAACCTGAGCACTTCCTTCTTCTTATCACACTGGAAGAGGCTTCTCAGCATTTGCTCACAAAATCACAACTCAAGCAGCACCCAAAGCAGGTGGAGCTCTGCCCCAATGGCTGCTGAGACCTGATTCTGCCCAGGCTTCTGGGGAAAGGAGGCAGACAATCCCTGCCCTTGTCCTCTGGCTCCTCTGGATGAGCCTTCAGGACTTGTAGTCTCAGCAGGAAGACTCCCAGGGGCAGGCAGGGGGTCTTGAGGTGTGCAGGGTCTCAGCACAGCGTCACAGTGTTGTGCTGGGGCCTAAGTGAGGTGACCTCTGCAGGCATCTGGAGCTGCTGCAGACTCAGCTGCTTGCTTGCTTGCCTGTGGGAAATGTGGTCAAGGCCCTCTTTGATCAGTGTGATCAGAGGCAGAGCCACATGGGAGGGAGGCTGCAGCCAGGTGGGGTTGGGCTCTGCTGCCAGAAGAAGGGGACACAGCCTCAAGCTGTGCCAGGGCAGGTCTAGGCTGGATGTTGTTAGGAAGTTGTTGTCAGAGAGAGTGATTGGCACTGGAATGGGCTGCCCAGGGAGGTGGTGGAGTGGCTGTGGCTGGAGGTGTTGCAGCCAAGCCTGGCTGAGGCACTTAGTGCCATGGTCTGGTTGGTTGGGCAGGGCTGGGGGCTAGGTTGGGCTGCAGGAGCTTGGAGCTCTCTTCCAGCCTGGTTGAGTCTCTGATTCTGTGACTCTCTGGACTCCAAACAATTCAATGTGAATTATGCCAGAGGTCTTTATTGATCATTTGAGCTCTCAACAAATACCCTCAGGGCCACAAGGCAGAAGCCTCCCCATTAGCATAATGAGCCAAGGACAACCCACTCCATCAGCATAAAGCACACCTTGTGTCTGTTATCTGTCCCTTCTGAGATAAGGCAGCCAGCAGCTGGTGGGAGCCAAGGTCAGCATCCAGCAGCTGGTGGGAGCCAAGGTCAGCATCCAGCTGTTACTATTCTTCTTCACTCCATTCCCACAGTTCTTCTTCACTTTACATTCCCACATGGAGCCTGTTCCAGGCAAATCCAGGATGCAGAACGAGGCAGCAGCAGCCTCCTGCTACCTGCTCATGCCTTTACTCCATGTCCAGCCTGTGAGCAGTGGGGCTCTGGGCATAGCTCAGCCAGTTGGCATGGCCCTTTCCAGTTGGCATGGTCCTTTCCAGTTGGCATGGCCCTTTCCAGTTGGCATGGTCCTTTCCAGTTGGCATGGCCCTTTGCCAGTCCTCACCACATGAGGCACAGCCAAGGCTTTTGCCCTCCCCTCCCAAGGTGGCTTGCCCAGCACAGAAGGAGGGGGAGCAGGGGACCATGCCTGGGCATGGCCAAGCCCATGTTTGCCCCATCCAGCCTACCCCCACAGGGGGGGCTCAGCACCCATAGCCTGGACTGATGTCCAGGATTGCCCTGCCCCAGGGGCAGGAGCTTGCACTTTGCCTTGCTGAACCTCATGAGGGTCTCCTCAGGCCACCTCCTTGTGAGGGCACTGAAGACACAAAGAGGGCTACAAATAATAGCAACTTAGAGGGGGGCGACATCTGCAAGCCTCTTAGGAGCCTAATTCCATCACCACATTAACTCAGCATAAAGCCTTCATGAATAGAGATTGGGCTAATGCAGGGCTGCAAAGTTAGGAGGCTTATTCTTGCCCATCTTCATTTAGCTGCCTGCTCTGGGAAGGGATCCTGACTCCAGCTGCCCCTTCCCTTGGAGAGGAAGCTCTCAGAACAGGCTGCCCAGGGGGGTGGAGGTAGAGTTCTTATCCCTGGAAGGGTTTATCATAGAATGGGTTTGGGTTGGAAGGGATCTTAAAGCTCATTCGGTTCCAACACCTCTGCCATGGGCAGGGACACCTCCCAGCAGCACAGCTGGCTCAAGGCCTCATCCAGCCTGGTCCTGAGCACCTCCAGGGAGGTCGTGGAGGATGTTTCCATCATTTTTTTTTTGGGGGGGTATTGCTGTGGTGACTCCCTTGTGGGGTTTGTCTTCTCCTCTCCCAAGGGAGAAATCCCAAGTGGGGCTTGGGATGCTGAAGGAGCTTTGGAAATCATAGAATCATAGAACCATAGAATCAATCAGGTTAGAAGAGAGCTCCAAGCTCATCCAGTTCAACCTAGCCCCCAGCCCTGTCCAGTCAACCAGACCATGGCACTAAGTGCCTCATCCAGGCTTTGCTTTAAGATTCAAATAGAATCAGAGAATCAATCAGGTTGGAAGAGAGCTCCAAGCTCATCCAGTCCAACCTAGCACCCAGCCCTGTCCAGTCAACCAGACCATGGCACTAAGTGCCCCAGCCAGGCTTGGCTGCAACACGTCCAGGGATGGTGACTCCACCACCTCCCTGGGCAGCCCATTCCAGTGCCAATCACTCTCTCTGTGAAGAACTTCCTAACAACATCCAGCCTAGACCTGCCCTGGCACAGCTTGAGCCTGTGTCCCCTTCTTCTGGTGCTGGCTGCCTGGCAGCAGAGCCCAACCCCACCTGGCTACAGCCTCCCTGCAGGCAGCTGCAGGCAGCAATGAGCTCTGCCCTGAGCCTCCTCTGCTGCAGGCTGCACCCCCCCAGCTCCCTCAGCCTCTCCTCACAGGGCTGTGCTCCAGGCCCCTCCCCAGCCTTGCTGCCCTTCTCTCAACACCTTCCATCACCTCAACAGCTCTCTGCAATGGAAGAGCCCAGAACTGGACACAGCACTGCAGGGGTGGCCTGAGCAGTGCTGAGCACAGGGGCACAAGAACCTCCCTTGTCCTGCTGCCCACACTGCTCCTGAGCCAGCCCAGGATGCCATTGGTTCTCTTGGCCACCTTCTGCCTCTTGATCTTGTGAAAGAATTAAGGGAGTAAGGAGTGGGGGGGGGAAGGGAGAAAGAGTTTTTTTTTTTGTTCTAAATTGGCTTTTAAAAAGAGTTGCTGGCAGCAGGATCTGACATCCTCCCTCCCTGCACCCCCTCTGCCTCTGGCCCCTGCCTGATGTGGCAGCAGCGATGTGGTTTGATCCCAGCTACGCTTCTGATGGCAGCGTCTGGACTGGAAGGTGCCACTCAGCTCAGCCACTCCGGGGCCTTCAGCTCCTCAGCCTCCCCCCACACCCCCCCTGCCCCCCTCTTGAGCCACAGAATCCTTTCTGCTTGCTGATGGGAAAGCAATTGGTTGCTGACAGCATCGGCTTTGACATCTCGTTAGAGAGGAGCCCAAGGCCAGCATGGGCTGGGAGGAGCTCAGCTCAGAGGAGCTGAAATGTTACCAGGGTATAATTTAGAGAGGTTTAAGCAAACTTAACTCAAAATTACCTCGACCTGAAGGTAAAACTCAACCTGCATTTCTCAGCTGCCAGCCAGGGCTCTGCAGCTGGCAGATCCTGCACTGCAGAAGGAAAGCTTCGTGGAGCCGTTGGGGGTTGGGGAAGACCTTTGAGATCCTCCAGGCTGAGCAGTCTCTAACTCAAGGCTGGGGCTAAGCCATGGCCCTCAGCATCACAGCTCTGCCTCTGAAAGCCCTCCAGGGATGGGGACTCAACCACCTCTCTGGACAGCCTGGGCCAGGCTTTGAGAACCATTCTGAGAAGTCTCTTCCCATGTCCCACCTCAAGCTCCTCTGGCACACAGAGCACCACAGAATCAACCAGGCTGGAGGAGACCTCTGAGCTCATCCAGTCCAACCTAGCACCCAGCACCTTCTGATGAGCTAACCCCTGGCACTAAGTGCCTCATGCAGCCTCCTCTTAGACACCTCCAGGGATGGGCACTCCACCACCTCCCTGGAGAGCCCAATCATAGAATCACAGAATCAGGCAGGGCTGGAAGGGACCACAAGGATCAGCCAATTCCAACCCCCTGCCATGGGCAGGGACACCCTACCCTAGGGCAGGCTGCACACAGCCTCAGCCAGCCTGGCCTCAAACACCACCAGGGATGAGGCTTCCACCACCTCCATGGGCAACTCCTTCCAGGCTCTCACCACTCTTCTGCTGAACAACTTCTTCCTCACCTCCAATCTGAATCTCCTCATTCCTAGAGTCAGATTCCAGTGCCAATCTCTCTTTCTTTGAAGAACTTCCTCCTAGCATCCAGCCTGACCCTGCCCTGGCACAATTTGAGGCTGTGTCCCCTTCTTCTGGCCCTGCCTGCCTGGCAGCAGAGCCCAACCCCACCTGGCTACAGCCTCCCTGCAGGCAGCTGCAGGCAGCAATGAGCTCTGCCCTGAGCCTCCTCTGCTGCAGGCTGCACCCCCCCAGCTCCCTCAGCCTCTCCTCACAGGGCTGTGCTCCAGGCCCCTCCCCAGCCTTGCTGCCCTTCTCTCAACACCTTCCAGCACCTCAGCAGCTCTCTTGAACTGAGAAGCTGATTCCTCTTCTCCTGTTACTTAATACTAGAGTGAAGACACCAACCCCACCTGGCTCCAACCTCTTTGCAGGGACTCAGAGAGCAATGAGGTCTCCTCTCAGCCTCCTTTTCTCCAGGCTGAACAACCCCAGCACCCTCAGCCAGTCCTCACAGGATCTGTTCTCCACAACATGCTCTGCTCTCTCCTTGATCCACTCCAGCATCCTTCCTCCTCCAAATCTGAGCTTCAGGAGCTTGGACAACCTTAGGGAAGAGATTTCTTGGTGCTGTTTTGGAGCCATCTCCTTTCTCTTTTGATGGTTGGACTCAATGATCCTTGATGGTTGGACTCAAAGGTCTTTCATGGTTGGGATCAATGATCCATGATGGTTGGGATCAATGATCCATGATGGTTGGGATCAATGATAGTGGATGGTTTGGCTCAATGATCCTGGGTGTTGGACTCAGTGATTCATGATAGTTGGACTCAGTGATCCTTGATGGTTGGACTCAATGATCTATGATGTTGGGATCAATGATCCTGGATGGTTTGGCTCAATGATCCTGGGTGGTTTGACTCAGTGGTCTATGATGATTTGACTCAGTGACCCTTGATGATTAGACTCAAGGTTTTTGATGGTTGGACTCAGTGACCCATGATGGCTGGACTCAATGATCCTGGATGGTTTGGCTCAATGATCCTGGATGGTTTGGCTCAATGATCCTGGATGGTTGGGTTCAATGATCCTGGGTGATTGGACTCAATGACCCATGACAGTTGGGCTCAATGATCTATGATGGTTGGGCTCAATGATCCTGGATGGTTGAGTTCAATGATCTATGATATTTGGAGTCAATGATCCTGGGTGATTGGACTCAATGATTCTGGATGTTTGGACTCAAAGGTCTTTGATGGTTGGACTCAGTGACCCATGATGGTTGGACTCAATGATCCTGGATGGTTTGGCTCAATGATCCTGGGTGATTGCACTCAATGATCCTGGATGGTTTGGCTCAATGATCCTGGGTGATTGGACTCAATGACCCATGACAGTTGGGCTCAATGATCTATGATGGTTTGGCTCAATGATCCTGGGTGATTGGGCTCAATGACCCATGACAGTTGGGCTCAATGATCTATGATGGTTGGGCTCAATGCTCCTGGATGGTCAGACTCAACAATCCTCAATGATGTTTGGACTCAATGACCTCAGAGATCTCTTCCAGCCCAGACAAATCCATACTCCATGATTCTTACTCACCAAATCCCTCACTCAGCTGCCTGGCAACTTGGGCTTGGCTAAAGAGCCTCTCTTCATCTGGAGCAGAAGAAATGAGACATTGCCAGGGGCCAGAGGCTTTCTCAGCTTGATGGATCCAGTTGGACCTGGTGGAGCAAATCCCAGGAGCCTAAAGGTTTAAATGCCTTAAAAGTTTAACCATTCAGAAGCAGAGATTCATTTCTCAGAGTGACCTTTAAAACTTGTCTCATTCCACTACATCTTCTGCCCCTTCTGGGCCTTGGTGTCCCTGGAGGCAGCTCTGGGAAGTTCCAAGCCATGAGCAAAGAAATGGTGAAAAAAATGTCACTGTTTTAGAGCCCTTTCTGAAGGACTGGAGCCTGGCAGAGGCACAGAGCCTCGTTTTGAGACCCCTGGGGCAGAGCTCCTCCATCCTCTGCAGTGATGTTTCCTGTCCCTGCTCTTGTGTTCCACCTGAGGAACACCCCCAGGGAGGGGGCTGGGTGCAGCCCTAATGTGACACGACTGAGACAGGCTGAGAGAGTTGGGGTTGTGCAGCCTGGAGAGGAGAAGGCTCTGAGGAGGCTCTTTCCAAAGCCTCTTTGGGTTCTTTTTAGCAGCATCAGTTCTTTCCCAGCCTTTTTTTGGGTTGTTTTTTAGCATCATCAGCTCTTTTTCAGCCTCTTTGGGTTCTTCTTAGCATCATCAGCCTTTTCCCAGCCTTTTTGGGTTCTTCTTAGCATCATCAGCCTTTTCTCAGCCTTTTTGGGTTCTTCTTAGCATCATCAGCCTTTTCTCAGCCTTTTTGGGTTCTTCTTAGCGTCATCAGCCTTTTCTCAGCCCTCTTGGGTTCTTTTTAGCATCATCATCCCTTTCCCAGCCCTTTTGGGTTCTTTTTAGCATCATCAGCCCTTTCCCAGCCCTTTTGGGTTCTTTTTAGCATCATCAGCCTTTTCTCAGCCCTCTTGGGTTCTTTTTAGCATCATCAGCCTTTTCTCAGCCCTCTTGGGTTCTTTTAGCATCATCATCCCTTTCCCAGCCCTTTTGGGTTCTTTTTAGCATCATCATCCCTTTCCCAGCCCTTTTGGGTTCTTTTTAGCATCATCAGCCCTTTCCCAGCCCTTTTGGGGTTGTTTTTTAGCATCATCAGCCCTTTCCCAGCCTTTTTGGAGTTGCTTTTTAGTATCATCAGCCCTTTCCCAGCCTCTTTGGGGTTGTTTTTTAGCACCATCAGCCCTTTCCCAGCCCTTTTGGGGTTGTTTTTTAGCACCATCAGCCCTTTCCCAGCCCTTTTGGGGTTGTTTTTTAGCATCATCAGCCCTTTCCCAGCCTCTTTGGAGTTGCTTTTTAGTATCATCAGCCCTTTCCCAGCCTCTTTGGGGTTGTTTTTTAGCACCATCAGCCCTTTCCCAGCCTTCTTGGGTTCTTCTTAGCATCATCAGTTCTTTCCCAGCCTTTTTTTGGGTTGTTTTTTAGCATCATCAACTCTTTTTCATCCTCTTTGGGTTCTTCTTAGCATCATCAGCCCTTTCCCAGCCCTTTTGGGGTTGTTTTTTAGCATCATCAGCTCTTTTTCAACCTTTTTTGGGTTCTTTTGTAGAACCAGCAGCCCTTTTCCAGCCTGTTTGGGTTGTTTTTAGCACCATCAGCTCTTTCCCAGCCTTTTTTGATTCCTTTTAGCATCATCAGCTCCTTCTCAACCCTTTTGGGTTGTTTTTTTTTAGCATCAGCTGCCCTTTCCCAGCCTTTTTGGGTTGTATTTTAGCATCACCAGCTCTTTCCCAGCCCTTTTGGGTTCTTTTTAGCACCATCTCAGCCCTTTCCTAGTGTTTTTTTATTCTTTTTAGCATCATCAGCCCTTTCCCAGCCTTTTTGGGTTCTTCTTAGCATCATCAGTTCTTTCCCAGCCTTTTTTGATTCCTTTTAGCACCATCAGCTCCTTCTCAGCCCTTTTGGGTTGTTTTTTTTTTAGCATCATCAGCCCTTTCCCAGCCTCTTCGGGTTCTTTTTAGCACCATCTCAGCCCTTTTCCAGTGTTTTTTGATTCTTTCTAGCACCATCAGCTCTTTCCCAGCCTTTTTGGGTGTCCTTTTAGCACCATCAGCTCTTTCCCAGCCTTTTTGGGTTCTTTATAGCATCATCAGCCCTTTCCCAGCCTTTTTGGGTTCATTCTAGCACCATCAGCTCTTTCCCATCCTTCTTGGCTTGTATTTTAGCACCATCAGCCCTTTCCCAGCCTTTTTGGGTTCATTCTAGCACCATCAGCTCTTTCCCAGCCCTTTTGGGTTCTTTTTAGCAGGGTCAGCTCTTTTCCAACACTTTAGGGTGTTTCTCTTTGGCAGCAAAACTCTTGCCCCAAGGAGCTGTGCAGGCTGGAGAGGAGAAGGCTCTGAGGTGACCTTCTTGTGGCCTTGCAGTGCCTAAAGGGGGCTACAGGAAAGCTGGGGAGGGACTTTTGAGACTGTCAGGGAGTGACAGGACTGGGGGGGATGGAACAAAGCTGGAAATGAGGAGATTCAGATTGGAGGTTAGGAAGAAGTTGTTCATCATGAGGGTGATGAGAGCCTGGCAGGGGTTGCCCATGGAGGTGGTGGAAGCCTCATGGCTGGAGGTGTTTGAGGCCAGGCTGGCAGAGGCTGTGAGCAGCCTGCTCTAGTGTGAGCTGTCCCTGCCCATGGCAGGGGGTTGGAACTGGCTGATCCTTGAGGTCCCTTCCAATCCTAAAACTTCTGTGCCTCTGGGACTTGCTCCATGCCACACACAGAGCAGAGATGATTTTAGAGGGTTCATGTTCCTTGCAGAAGAGCATCCCAGGCAGCTCTGTGGGCACAGGTGAAGAGAGCATCCCTATAAGCTCTGGCTGCATCCCTGCCTGAATTGTGCTCAAAAGAGCCTCCTAAATACATTCAAATGTTTCAATGTCTTCCAGACCCAGCTGAGGAGGTCACCTGTGGGTGGTGAGGCCAAAGGATTGATTCTCTGTGTCTGCCATGTGCATCCCTAACATAAAGTGAAGGACAAAGCTGGGCCCTCACTCCAGGAAGGACATTGAGGGGTTGGAGCAGGTCCAGAGAAGAGCACCAAAGGTGGGGAAGGGTCTGGAGAAGAGGGCTGGGGAGGAGCAGCTGAGGGAGCTGGGGGTGTGCAGCCTGGAGAAGAGGAGGCTGAGAGGAGACCTCATTGCTCTCTGCAGCTGCCTGAGAGGAGGCTGCAGTCAGGTGGGGATTGGGCTCAGGTGGCAGGAGGAGAGGAACTGCCCTGGAATTGTGCCAGGGCAGGGTTAGATTGGACATGAGGAGCAATTTGATTGCTGCCAGAGAGGTCAGGGCTTGGCACAGGCTGCCCAGGGAGGTGATGGAGTCCCCATCCCTGGAGGTGTCCAAGAACCCTGTGGCCATGGCACTTGGGGCCAGGGTTTGGTGGGGTTGGGTTGGTGTTGGATTGGATGATCTTGGAGGTCTCTTCCAACCAAAACAGGTGTCTGATTCTGTGATTCTGTCAGATGATAGAAGGAGAGGAACTGGCCTGGAATTGTGCCAGGGCAGGGAAAGGTTGGATATGAGGAGCAATTTGGTTGCTGCCAGAGTGGTCAGGGCTTGGCACAGGCTGCCCAGGGAGGTTCTGGCTGGATGTTAGGAGGAAGTTGTTGGCAGAGAGAGTGATTGGCATTGGAATGGGCTGCCCAGGGAGGTGCTGGAGTCCCCATCCCTGGAGGGGTTCCACAACCCTGTGGCCATGGCACCTGTGGCCAGGGTGGGGTTGGGCTGATGTGGGACTGGGTGACCTCAGAGGCCTCTTCCAACAATTCTGAGCTTCTATGGTTCTGTGAGGGCTGAGGTGACCTCTGCCACAGGGGGATGGGAGGGCAGGATTGGTGCTGCCCCTTGCCATTGCTTCCCTCCCCAGGTGCAGCTGAACTCTTCCTGCTGTCTGCTGGGCTGTGGCCTCCATCCCCTCCCTGCACCAAGGGCATCTGCAGGAGCCTTGCTGGTGCAGCAGGCAGCAGTGAGGAGAGCCTGAGGGGAGAGGAATCTTCCCAGCAGCTCTCAGAGGGAGTTTTGCAGCAGGTTTCCCTTTCCCTGATGAGATCTCAAAGCCCTCAGCTTTGGAAAGGCTTTTGGGATGTTTATCCCAGGTCCCAGCTGGAGCATCCTTTGGGATCAAGACACTGCACCCTCACCTTCATAGAACCAGAGTGGTTTGGGTTGGATGAGACCTTTAAAGCTGATCCAGTCCAGCCCCCAGGGACACCCCCAGCCAGAGCAGGCTACTCACAGCCCCACACACCCTGCCCTGCAGTGCTGCCAGCCAGGGGGCAGCTCCCAGCTCTCTGGGCAGCCTGGCACAGGCTCTCCACACCCTCAGTGCCAAACACTTCTCCCTTCTCTCCAATCTCAAGCTCCCTCTTGCCCTTCCAACCCCTCCCCCCTTGGCCTGGCCCAACAGCTCCTGCTCCACACTCTGTGCCCAGCTTGCTTCAAGCCCTGCAAGGCCACCAGAAGGGCTCCCTGGAGCCTTCCCTGCTGCAGGCTGCCCAAGGCCACCTCTGCCAGCCTGGGCTGCCAGCAGAGCCCTGCCAGCACTGCTGGCTGTAAGGAAGAGGTTGGCACTAGGCTGGCATCTCTGTGCTGTGCTGAGGACCCCAGAGCTGCCCCAGGACAGTACAGATCATAGCTCAACCTCCTGCTCTTGCTGCCTGGAGGAAGCTGTGGCACTGTGGCAGTTTCCAACCCAAGCAGAGCTGAGTTCATGGAGGGAGCACATCGCAGGGTCCCTCCCTCTGGCCACCTCCATGGCACCTTCTGGCCCTGCTCCAACAGCTCCATGTCCTCCTCGTGCTTCAAGCATGCCATGAAGGGCCAAGAAATACAACAGCTTGGCCTGCCCCAGCCTAGCTCAGTCCTTTTGTCCACCACTGCCTCAGGACCAAGGGCTCCATCCTGCTGCTAGAGATCCCAGAATCACTTAGACTGCAAAGTGGATCCCAGCCCTTGGGCTGCTGATGGCCCAAGCTGGCTCCAAGTGTTTCAGAAGAGCCAATTCTGCATCTCAAGGAGGACTTTGGCTTAAACTGACAGTGAGGAGGCCATTTGGGCACTTTGGGAGTGAAAAATGGCTTCAGATTTCTTCCTCTGCTCTGATAACATTGGGGGGGGGGGAGGAATTTTGGCAACTTTCAGCTGTTCCATGAACAAAAGGGAATTTCATCAACCTTCAGCTGTGGCACTGCCTGCAGGAGTGACTTATTCTGGCTGCTGTTGCAGCACATTTTTAAGACCTGGTGTCATGGAGGAGCCTGCACTGAAGGTTTGGGGAGCTTCACAAATCTCCACTTTGGCAGCTGGCACTGGTGGTGTTCCCCAGGGATCAGTGCTGGGCACAGTCCTGTTCAATGTCTTTATTGATGGTCTGGAGCAGGGCATTGAGTCCAGCAGCAGTGAGTTTGCAGATGACACCAAGCTAGGAGCAGCTGTGGAGCTGTTGGAAGGTAGCAGAGCCCTGCAGAGGGACCTGGCCAGGCTGCATGGGTGGGCAGAGGCCAAGGGGATGAGACTGAACAAGGTCAAGTGCAGGGTTCTGCACTTTGGCCACAACAACCCCAAGCAGCTCCAGGCTGGGGCCAGAGTGGCTGAGAGCAGCCAGGCAGAGAGGGAGCTGGGGGTGCTGGCAGAGAGGAGCTGCAGAGGAGGCAGCAGTGCCCAGGTGGGCAGCAGAGCCAATGGCATCCTGGGCTGGCTCAGGAGCAGTGTGGGCAGCAGGAGTAGGGAGGTTCTTGTGCCCCTGTGCTCAGCACTGCTCAGGCCACCCCTGCAGTGCTGTGTCCAGTTCTGGGCCCCTCAATTCAAGAAAGATGTTGAGGTGCTGGAACATGTCCAGAGAAGGGCAACAAAGCTGGTGAGGGGCCTGGAGCACAAATCCTATGAGGAGAGGCTGAGGGAGCTGGGGGTGTGCAGCCTGCAGCAGAGGAGGCTCAGAGGTGACCTCATTGCTGTCTGCAACTACCTGAAGGGAGGTTGTAGCCAGGTGGGGTTGGTCTCTTCTCCCAGGCAACCAGCAATAGAACAAGGGGACACAGTCTCAAGTTGTGCCAGGGCAGGTATAGGCTGGATATTAGGAAGAAGTTCTTCACAGAGAGAGTGATTGGCATTGGAATGGGCTGCCCAGGGAGGTGGTGGAGGCACTGTCCCTGGAGATGTTGCAGCCAAGCCTGGCTGAGGCACTTAGTGCCATGGTCTGGTTGGCTGGGTAGGGCTGGGTGCTAGGATGGACTGGATGAGCTTGGAGCTCTCTTCCAACCTGCTTGATTCTATGGTTCTGTGATTCAACCATGCACAGAGATCTGAGATCATCATTCTATGAAACACTTTGACTCCCCCTGGAGCAGGGAGTTGAAGGCTCCTTCAGGAAGTTAGCAGCTGGCACTGAAGTGTGTGGCAGTGGTGATCTGCTGGCTCTGCAGAGGGATCTGGCCAGGCTGGATCCATGGCTTGAGGTCAGTTGTGTGAGGGTTAACAGAGCTAAGTGTTGGGTCCTGCCCTTGGATCACAACAACCTCAGGGATGCTCCATGGATGGGGCAGAGTGGCTGGAGGCTGCCCAGTGCTGGGTGGCAGCAGCTGAAGGGGAGCCAGGGGGTGCCCAGGTGGGCAAGGAGGGCAGCAGCAGCCTGGTCTGGCTCAGCAGTGGTGTGGGCAGCAGGAGCAGGGCAGGGATTGTGCCCCTGGGCTGGGCACTGCTGAAGCCACATCTGGAATGTTGGATTCAGTTTTGGGCACCTCAGTCCCAGAAGGACACTGAGGAGCTGGAGCAGGGCCAGGGAAGGGCAGCAAAGGTGGGGAAGGGTCTGGAGAAGAGGGCTGGGGAGGGGCAGCTGAGGGAGCTGGGGGTGCTGAGCGTGGAGCAGAGGAGGCTGAGAGGAGAATCACAGAATAGAATCATAGAATCAGCCAGGGTTGGAAGGGACCACAAGGATCACCTGGTCCCAAACCCTCTGCCATGGGCAGGGACAGGAGACCTCATTGCTGCCTACAGCTCCCTTCAAGGAGGCTGCAGTGAGGGGGGGGGTTGGGCTCTGCTCCCTAGGATCAGCCACTAGAAGGAGAGGAATTGGCCTGGAAGTGCTGCAGGGCAGGGTTAGGCTGGAGATGAGGAACAACTTCTGTGCTGTCAGAGTGCTCAGGGCTTGGCACAGGCTGCCCAGGGAGGTGCTGGAGTCTCCATGCCTGGAGCTGTTCAGGAACTCTGTGCCCATGGCACCCGGGGCCATGGTTTGGTGGCCACGGTGGGGTTGGGTTGATGTTGGACTGGATGATCCTGGAGGGCATTTCCAACCCAGGCCATCCTGGGCCTCTGTGGGGTTTCCCCACCCTAATTTGAAGTGGGAGCAGAGTTTGGGAGGCTGAAAATTCCACCCCTGCAAATGCTCTTCTGTCTGGGTGCTTCCAGCCAGGAGTTTGCAATGCAGATTGAAAAGGGGATCAGGAGGGGGAGGAGGGAGGTTGTTTACTTGCTGCTCTTCAGCTCAGCCCCAGGTTTGTCTCTCAGCCTTGAATAATTAATCCACAATTAAAAACACAGCTCACACCACCAGCAGCTTCCCTTTTGATTTGCTCACCTGCACCCAAAAAAAAAACCTCCAACCCACAACCAACCCAAGCCAGCTCCAAATCAGGAGTGCAAGAAACTAATGGGCAACTTCCCCCTGCAATTTGCTGCTCTTCCCTGCAAGGAAAAAAGTCAACCTAATTATAGACACCCAAATGAAGGGAAGGTTGGGATCCTTCTGCAGGCACCTGAGCAGCAAGGCTCTGCAGCAGGCACCCCTGAGGAGGGATAACTCCTGCAGGGCTGAGCACCAGCCTCAGCCTGCTCCCCTGGCATGGAGCCCCTGGGACAAGAGGGCTGTGGAGATGCTGGAGAGTGTCCAGAGCAGGGCCAGGAGGATGCTCAGAGGCTGCAGCAGCTCTGCTGTGAGCACAGCCTGAAAGAGTTGGGGCTGTGCAGGCTGGAGCAGAGGAGGCTCCCAGGGGACCTTCTTGTGGCCTGCCAGCATCTGAAGGGGGCTCCAAAAAAGCTGGGGAGGGACTTTTGAGGCTGTGAGGGAGTGGCAGGAGTGGGGGGAATGGAGCAAAGGTGGAGGTGGGGAGAGTGAGGCTGGAGGTGAGGAGGAAGTTGTTGAGCAGGAGAGTGGTGAGAGGCTGGAATGGGTTGCCCAGGGAGGGGGTTGAGGCCCCATGGCTGGAGGTGTTTGAGGCCAGGCTGGCTGAGGCTGTGTGCAGCCTGCTCTAGGGTAGGGTGTCCCTGGGCATGGCAGGGAGCCAGTAAGGAATTCCAGAGGGATTCAGGCAACTCCCTGATGAGGAACCAAGATGAGAGTAGGTTGGGCTGCAACCCACAGCACCACTTTGGAAGGCATAAGATCATAGAATCACAGAACCAGGCAGGCTGGAAGAGAGCTCCAAGCTCCTGCAGCCCAACCTAGCCCCCAGCCCTGCCCAACCAACCAGACCATGGCACTAAGGGCCCCAGCCAGGCTTGGCTGCAACACCTCCAGCCACAGCCACTCCACCACCTCCCTGGGCAGCCCATTCCAGCACCAATCACTCTCTCTGCCAGCAGCTTCCTCCTCACATCCAGCCTGAACCTGCCCTGGCACAGCTTGAGGCTGTGTCCCCTTCTTCTGGCCCTGGCTGCCTGGCAGCAGAGCCCAACCCCACCTGGCTACAGCCTCCCTGCAGGCAGCTGCAGGCAGCAATCAGCTCTGCCCTGAGCCTCCTCTGCTGCAGGCTGCACCCCCCCAGCTCCCTCAGCCTCTCCTCACAGGGCTCTGCTCCAGGCCCCTCCCCAGCCTTGCTGCCCTTCTCTCAACACCTTCCAGCACCTCAGCAGCTCTCTGCAATGGAGGAGCCCAGAACTGGACACAGCACTGCAGGGGTGGCCTGAGCAGTGCCAGTACAGAGGCAGGTAGTTGTAGCCAGCATTCCTGCTGGGATAGTTCCATTTTGGGATGGATATTTCCATTTTGGGGTGGATAGTTGCATTTTGGGGTGGATACCTCTGATTCTTGCTGGGGTATTTCCATTTTGGGGTGATTATTTCCATTCTGGGGTGGATAGTTCCATTTCTTGCTGGGATAGTTCCATTTTGGAGTGGGATATTTCCATTTTGGAAAGGATAACTCTGTTTCTTGATGGGATATTTCTGTTTTGGGGTGGATAGTTCCATTTTGGGGTGGATACCTCTGTTTCTTGCTAGGATAGTTCCATTTTCGGATGGATAGTTCCATTTTGGGGTAGATACCTCCATTTCTTGCTGGGATAGTTCCATTTTGGGGTGGGATAGTTCCATTTTGGGGTGGGATAGTTCCATTTCTTGCTAGGATAGTTCCATTTTGGGGTGGGATAGTTCCATTTCTTGCTGGGGTAGTTCCATTTTGGGGTGGGGTATTTCCATTTTGGGATGGATACCTCTGTTTCTTGCTAGGATGGTTCCATTTTGGTGTGGATAGTTCCATTTTGGGGTGGATAGTTCCATTTTGGGATGGGATAGTTCCATTTTGGGGTGGGATAGTTCCATGTTGGGGTGGGATAGTTCCATTTTGGGGTGGATAGTTCCATTTTGGGGTGGGATAGTTCCATTTCTTGCTGGGACAGTTCCATTTTGGGGTGGGATAGTTCCATGTTGGGGTGGGATAGTTCCATTTTGGGGTGGGATAGTTACTTTGGGGTGGATAGTTCCATTTTGGGATGGATAGTTCCATTTCTTGCTGGGATAGTCCCATTTTGGGCTGAATAGTTCCATTTTGGGATGGATAGTTCCATTTCTTGCTGGGATAGTCCCATTTTGGGCTGAATAGTTCCATTTTGGGATGGATAGTTCCATTTCTTGCTGGGATAGTCCCATTTTGGGCTGAATAGTTCCATTTTGGGATGGATAGTTCCATTTCTTGCTGGGATAGTCCCATTTTGGGCTGAATAGTTCCATTTTGGGATGGATAGTTCCATTTCTTGCTGGGATAGTCCCATTTTGGGCTGAATAGTTCCATTTTGGGATGGATAGTTCCATTTCTTGCTGGGATAGTTCCATTTTGGGGAGGGATAGTTCCATTTTGGGGTGGGATAGTTCCATTTCTTGCTGGGACAGTTCCATTTTGGGGTGGGGTATTTCCATTTTGGGATGGATACCTCTGTTTCTTGCTAGGATAGTTCCATTTTGGGATGAATAGTTCCATTTTGGGGTGGGATAGTTCCATGTTGGGGTGGATCCCTCTGTTTCTCACTGGGTTATTTCTGTTTTGGGTTGGATAGTTCCATTTTGGGGTGGGATAGTTCCATTTTGGGATGAATAGTTCCATTTTGGGGTGGAGTATTTCCATTTTGGGATGGATACCTCTGTTTCTTGCTAGGATAGTTCCATTTTGGGGTGGGATAGTTCCATGTTGGGGTGGATCCCTCTGTTTCTCACTGGGATATTTCTGTTTTGGGTTGGATAGTTCCATTTTGGGGTGGACAGTTCCACTTCTTGCTGGGATATTTCCATTTTGGGATGGATAGTTCCATTTGGGGGTGGGATAGTTACTTTGGGGTGGATAGTTCCATTTTGGGGTGGGATAGTTCCATGTTGGGGTGGATCCCTCTGTTTCTCACTGGGATATTTCTGTTTTGGGTTGGATAGTTCCATTTTGGGGTGGACAGTTCCATTTGGGGGTGGGATAGTTACTTTGGGGTGGATAGTTCCATTTTGGGGTGAATACTTCCACTGCTTTTGCTGGATCACTTGAATTTTGGGGGGGGGATATTTCCCTTTGGATGTGCCCATTGCCATTTTCTGTGGGACATTTTCCTTCCTGGGGTGGGGGGAGGATATTTGAACTTGCTGAGTGGATTTGTGTCCCTTTGGGGGCTGCATTTCATTGGGTACCTCCACATCACTTTGTCACAACTCACACTCAGGCTCAGACTGAACTAATTTGGGGTGGGGAGGGGGGAAAAAGCAGAGTGTGAAATCTGCTTGGCCCTCTGCCACTTTGTGCATCTGCTTCTTTTTCATTCCATTTTTCCCCTCTTTCAAAGCCATTTAACCTTCATGCTGGGGACAATTCCCACTGAGCATCTCCAGGCACAGCCTCTCTTGGTCCTTGCTTTTTTTTCCACCTCCTCTTGGGTTAATTCAGCATCTTTGAGTGGCTCTGCTCTAAAGAAATCCATTCCCTGTTGGTGGGAAGAATTATAGGAGGGATGCCCAAGCCTGGATTGCATTCAGGGTTGTTGTTGTTGGGTTTTTTTCCCCCTTCATCTCTATAGATCTCTAATATTTTATTCAGTCTTTACTAAGCAAATGAATTGCAGGAGCAGAGGGAGAGAGGAGAGGGAAGATAATTGGGTGGCACAGCTGCCTGCAAGGACACAGCACTGGTGTGTGCCTGCACTGAAGAAGACCTTGGCACCTAGAAGCAAGGTGATTGATGACCCCTATGAAGCTCTCACTGCATGCAGTAACTCCCCCCCCAGCTCCAGCTTCGACTTCACTTGGCTCTGTTTTAGCAGCTGTACCCTCAGAGCAGTGCAGAGCCATGGATCCTCCCTCAGGGTGAGGATGTGCAGCAGCTGGGCAGAGAATCATGGAGCAGTTTGAGTTGGAAAAGAGCTCCAGGATCATCCAGTCCAGCATCAACCCAACCCCACCATGGCCACTAAACCATGGCCACAAGTGCCATGGCCACAGGGTTTTGAACTCCTCCAGGGATGGAGACTCCAGCACCTCCCTGAGCAGCCTGTGCCAAGCCCTGACCTCTCTGGCAGCAAACAAATTGTTCCTCAGCTCCAACCTAACCCTGCCCTGGCACAATTCCAGGCCAGGTCCTCTCCTTCTGTCATCTGCCAGAATCACAGAATCAAACAACTGTTTTGGTTGGAAAAGAGCTCCAGGATCATCCAGTCCAGCATCAACCCAACCCCACCATGGCCACCAAACCATGGCCACAAGTGCCATGGCCACAGGGTTTTGAACTCCTCCAGGGATGGAGACTCCACCACCTCCCTGGGCAGCCTGTGCCAAGCCCTGACCACTCTGGCAGCACAGAAATTGTTCCTCCTCTCCAACCTAACCCTGCCCTGGCACAATTCCAGGCCAGGTCCTCTCCTTCTGTCATCTGCCAGAATCACAGAATCAAACAACTGTTTTGGTTGGAAAAGAGCTCCAGGATCATCCAGTCCAGCATCAACCCAACCCCACCATGGCCACCAAACCATGGCCACAAGTGCCATGGCCACAGGGTTTTGAACTCCTCCAGGGATGGAGACTCCACCACCTCCCTGGGCAGCCTGTGCCAAGCCCTGACCACTCTGGCAGCACAGAAATTGTTCCTCCTCTCCAACCTAACCCTGCCCTGATACAGTTCCAGGCCAGTTCCTCTCCCTCTATCCCATGATCCTAGGGAGCAGAGCCCAACCCCCACCTGGCTGCAGCCTCCTCTCAGGGAGCTGCAGACAGCAATGAGGTCTCCTCTCAGCCTCCTCTCCTCCAAGCTGCACACTCCCAGCTCCTAGGTGGAGATAAATCATCAGGACCTATTTTACCAGGTTGAATTGCTCATTCCATGGAGTTCTGGTTGGTTGGACAGGGCTGGGTGCTGGGTTGGACTGGGTGATCTTGGAGGTCACTTCCAACCTGGTTGATTCTATGATTCTTGTACCAACAGTCAGCATCTCCTGCAGCTGAATGCCATCCAGCAGCCTTCTGGATGCTTTTACTACACTGAGGTGGGTCAGAAGGGCTGTGATGAGTAGGTACAGAGAGGTTCTCCTGCCCCTCTGCTCTGCCCTGCTGTATCTGCAGTCCTGTGTCCAGTTCTGGGTCCCCAGGTCAGGAGGGACACAGAAGTGCTGGAGAGAGCCCAGCACAGAGCCCAGAGCTGCTGAAGGGAAGGGAACAGCTCTGTTAGGAGCAGAGCCTGAGGGAGCTGGGGCTGGGAGCTGGCAGAGGAGGAGCTGAGAGGTGACCTCAGCAATGGTTCCAGAGGTGTGCAGGGCAGTGCCAGAGGCTGGAGCCAGCTCTGCTCTGCTGGGCCATGCCCAATGCCAGCACAAGGGCAGTGGTGGGAGCTGAGGCAGAGGAAGTGCCATGGGAAGAGGAGGAGGAATTTTGTCCCTGTGAGGGTGGCAGAGCCTGGCACAGGCTGCCCAGGGGGGCTGTGGAGTCTCCTTCTCTGCAGATATTCAACCCCTGCCTGGATGTGTTGCTGTGTGCTCTGCTCTGGGTGCTCCTGCTCTGGCAGGGCTTGGGCTGGCTGAGCTCTGGAGGTCCCTCCCAGCCCCTGGCACTCTGTGACTCTTTCACCCAATCCTCTGCCAGCATCTCAAAGCAGCCAGCCAGGATGCTCCAGTCCTGAGGGAGAGAAGCAACAGGTTCAGTACAAAGAGGTCAGGAATAAACCAAAGCCACCTGCCTGCAGGTTGTGCTTTCAGCCTAGATCCTTACATATCCTTTTCCTCTCCCAGATGAAATCCCAGGGGGCCTCTGTGCAGGATCCTTGCTCCACAGACCTGGGTCAAGTCTGGGCACTGCTGACAGCTTCCCCCCCCCCCCCCCCCCCCCCCCCTTTCTTAGCCCCAGACAGTGTGTGATGGAGATCAGGATTCTGTTTGTAGCTATGGAAACCATTGACTGCTGCCAGTGAAGCTTTCTCATCCTCCAGGGCTGCTTTGGTTGCATGCAAAGGGTGTCAGCTGCTCTGGGAATGTGGCCAGCAGGATGTCAGCATGGCCATGGACCTACAATGTGGCCAGCAGGAGCAGGGCAGAGATTGTCTCTCTGGACTGGGTGCTGGAGAGGCCACAGCTTGAGTGCTGGGGTCAGGTTTGGGGCACCTCACTGCAGGGAGGAGATTGAGGAGCTGGAGCAGGTCCAGAGAAGAGCACCAAAGGTGGGGAAGGGTCTGGAGAAGAGGGCTGGGGAGGGGCAGCTGAGGGAGCTGGGGGTGCTGAGCGTGGAGCAGAGGAGGCTGAGAGGAGACCTCATTGCTCTCTGCAGCTGCCTGAGAGGAGGCTGCAGTCAGGTGGGGATTGGGCTCAGGTGGCAGGAGGAGAGGAACTGCCCTGGAATTGTGCCAGGGCAGGGTTAGGTTGGACATGAGGAGCAATTTGATTGCTGCCAGAGAGGTCAGGGCTTGGCACAGGCTGCCCAGGGAGGTGGTGGAGTCCCCATCCCTGGAGGTGTCCAAGAACCCTGTGGCCATGGCACTTGGGGCCAGGGTTTGGTGGGGTTGGGTTGGTGTTGGATTGGATGATCTTGGAGGTCTCTTCCAACCAAAACAGGTGTCTGATTCTGTGATTCTGTCAGATGATAGAAGGAGAGGAACTGGCCTGGAATTGTGCCAGGGCAGGGTTAGGTTGGAGCTGAGGAACAATTTCTGTGCTGCCAGAGTGGTCAGGGCTTGGCACAGGCTGCCCAGGGAGGTGCTGGAGTCCCCATGCCTGGAGGGGTTCCAGAACCCTGTGGCCATGGCACTTGTGGCCATGGTGGGGTTGGGCTGATGTGGGACTGGGTGACCTCAGAGGCCTCTTCCAACAATTCTGAGCTTCTATGGTTCTGTGAGGGCTGAGGTGACCTCTGCCACAGGGGGATGGGAGGGCAGGATTGGTGCTGCCCCTTGCCATTGCTTCCCTCCCCAGGTGCAGCTGAACTCTTCCTGCTGTCTGCTGGGCTGTGGCCTCCATCCCCTCCCTGCACCAAGGGCATCTGCAGGAGCCTTGCTGGTGCAGCAGGCAGCAGTGAGGAGAGCCTGAGGGGAGAGGAATCTTCCCAGCAGCTCTCAGAGGGAGTTTTGCAGCAGGTTTCCCTTTCCCTGATGAGATCTCAAAGCCCTCAGCTTTGGAAAGGCTTTTGGGATGTTTATCCCAGGTCCCAGCTAGAGCATCCTTTGGGATCAAGACACACCAAGGCTCTGCAGGGGCAGAGCAGCTGAGGGAGCTGGGGGTGTGCAGCCTGAAGCAGAGGAGGCTGAGAGGAGACCTCATTGCTCTCTGCAGCTCCCTGCAAGGAGGCTGCAGTCAGGTGGGGGTTGGGCTCTGCTCCCTGGTGTCTCCCTAGAAGGAGAGGACCTGGCCTGAAGTTGTGCCAGGGCAGGGTTAGGTTGGAGAGGAGGAACAATTTGTTTGCTGCCAGAGTGCTCAGGGCTTGGCACAGGCTGCCCAGGGAGGTGATGAAGAGGAGGCTGAGAGGAGACCTCATTGCTCCTTGCAGCTCCCTGCAAGGAGGCTGCAGCCAGCTGGAAGTTGGGCTCTGCTCCCAGGGAACAAGTAGCAAGACAAGAGGAAATAGCCTCAAGTCACACCAGAGGGGGTTTGAGTTGGAGATGAGGAACAATTCCTTCCCCAAAAGGCTTGCCCAGGCCTGGCCCAAGGTGCTCAGGGCAGTGGTGGAGTCCCCATCCCTGGAGGGGTCTGAAAGCTGCACAGATGTGGTGCTGAGGGCAGTGCCCTGGGGCAGTGCTGGCTTCGCGGCTGGGCTCAGTCTGAAAGGTCTCTTCCAAGCTCAGCATTCTCTGGGTCTCCTTCCGCCTCTCCCTGCTCTCCCACAAAGGCTTTTCCCAAGCCTTAGCTCCTTCCTCCCATCTCTGCCCAGCCTCAGCCTGCACCGTCAGCCACTGCAGTCTGCAGCTGCTGGGTGCTGAGTGATTCCTCAGTGCATTCAAGGCAATTTTGCAGGGGTTGGAGAAGAAAAAGGGGAGGAAAAAAAAAGGAAAGAAAGGGGAAGAAAAAAAAAAGGGGAAAAAGAAGAAAAATGGAGAAAAAAAGAAAAAAGAAGGAAAAGAAGTGGAAAAAAGGGGGAAAGGGAAAAAACCAGGAAAAAAGGGGAAAAAGAAGAATGATAAAAAAGAAGGAAAAGGGGAAAAAAGAATAAAAAGTGAAAAAAAAGGGGGAAAAAAGAAGAAAAAAGGGAAAAAAAGAGGAAGGAGGAAAAAAGGAAAAAAGGGGAAGAAAATGGAAAAGAATAAAAAAGAAGGAAAAAAGGAAAAAAGGAAAAAAAGAAAAACAGAAGAAAAACTAAAAAAGAAAAAAGGAAAAAAGGAAAAAGGGAAACAAAAAAAGGGGAAAAAAAGAAAAATGGGGAAAAAAGAAAAAAGTGAAAACAAGAAGAATAATGAAAAAAAAGAAAAAAGAAAAAAAGGAAAAAATAAACACAAAAAAGAGAAAAAAGAAAAAAGAAAGGAAAAAAGGAAAAAAGAAAAAAAAGAAAAAGGGAAAAAAGAAAAATGGGAAAAAAGGAAAAGAGGGAGAACAAAAGAAAAAAAAATGAAAAAGAAGAAAAAAAGGGAAAAAAAAGGGGGAAAGGAAAAAAAAAGGAAAAAAGGGCAAGGAAAAAAAAGAAAAATGGAAAAAAAAGGAAAAGTGTGAAAAAAAGAAAAAGGGAAAAAAAGAAGAATAATGAAAAAAAAGAAGAAAAAAGAAAAAAAGGAAAAAGGTGAAAAAAAAGAAAAAAGGAAAAAAGGAAACACAAGAAAAAAAGGGGAAAAAAAGAAGAATAAGGAAAAAAAGAAAAAAGGAAACACAAAAAAAAGGGAAAAAAAGAAAAAATAAGGAAAAAAGAAGGAAAAAGGGAAAAAACAAAAAAAAGGGAAAACGGGAAGGAAAAAGAGGAGGAAAAAATAAAAGGGAAAAAATGGGAGGAAAAAAAAGGACTGAAAGGGGAAGAAATAAAAGGGAAAAAAAAGAAGAAAAATGGGAAAAATGAAAAAAAGAAGAAAGGGGGAAAAAAGGGAAAAAAGAAAAGAAAAAAGAAAAAAAGATTTAAAAAAAGGGGGGAAAAGGGAAAAAAAGGAGAAAAAAGAAAAGAAAGAGGAAAAAAAAGATTTAAAAAAGGGGGAAAAGGAAAAAAAGGAGAAAAAGAAAAGAAAGAAGAAAAAAATATTTAAAAAGGGGGAAAAGGGAAAAAAGAAAAGAAAGAAGAAAAAAATTTCAAAAAGGGGAAAAAAGGGGAAAAAAGGGGGGAAAGGGGAAAAAAAGGGGAAAAAAGAAAAGAAAGAAGAAAAAATATTTTAAAAAAGGGGGAAAAAAGGAAAAAAAGGGAGAAAAGAAAATAAAAGAAAGAAGAAAAAAAGGATTTTAAAAAAGGGGGGGAAAAGGGAAAAAAAGGGGAAAAAAGAAAAGAAAGAAGAAAAAATATTTTAAAAAAAGGGGGAAAAGGGGAGAAAAGAAAAGAAAGAAGGGGAAAAAAAGGGGGGGGGAAATGGGGAAAAGGAAAAGAAAGAAGAGGAAAAAAGATTTAAAAAAGGGGAAAAAAAAGAAAGAAGAAAAAATATTTTAAAAAAGGGGAAAAAGGGGGAAAAAAAAGAAAGAAGAGAAAAAAGATTTTAAAAAGGGTAAAAAGAAAAGAAAGAAGAAAAAAATATATTTTAACAAAGGGGGAAAAGGGAAAAAAAAGAAAAGAAAGAAGGGGAAAAAAGGGGGGGGGGAAAGGGGAAAAGGAAAAGAAAGAAGGGGAAAAAAGATTTTAAAAAGGGGAAAAAAGAAAAGAAAGAAAAAAAAAGATTTAAAAAAGGGGGAAAAAGGGAAAAAAAGGAAAAAAGAAAAGAAAGAAGAAAAAAAGATTTAAAAAAAGGGTGGGAAAAGGGAAAAAAAGGGGGAAAAAGAAAAGTAAGAAAAAAAAGATTTTAAAAAGGGAGAAATAGGGGAAAAAAGGAGAAAAAAGAAAAGAAAGAATAAAAAAAGATTTAAAATGGGAAAAAAGGGAAAAAAGGGGAAAAAGAAAAGAAAGAAGGAAAAAAAGATTTAAAAAAGAGGGAAAAAGGGGAAAAAGAAAACAAAGAAGAAAAAAGTATTTAAAAAAAGGGGGGAAAAGGGAAAAAAGGGGAAAAAAGAAAAGAAAGAAGAAAAAATATTTTAAAAAAGGAGGAAATAAAGGGGAAAAGGGAAAAAAGAAAAGAAAGAAGAAAAAAAAGATTTTAAATGGGAAAAAGGGAAAAAAAGGGGAAAAAGAAAAGAAAGAAGGAAAAAAAGATTTAAAAAAGAGGGAAAAAGGAGAAAAAGAAAACAAAGAAGAAAAAAGTATTAAAAAAAAGGGGGGAAAAGGGAAAAAAGGGGAAAAAAGAAAAGAAAGAAGAAAAAATATTTTAAAAAAGGAGGAAATAAAAGGAAAAAGGGAAAAAAAAGAAAGAAGAAAAAAAAGATTTTAAATGGGAAAAAGGGAAAAAAGGGGAAAAAATAAAAGAAAGAAGAAAAAAAAAATTTTAAAAGGGGAGAAAAAGGGGAAAAAAGAAAAGAAAGAAGAAAAAATATTAAAAAAAGGGGAAAAAGGGGAAAAAAGAAAAGAAAGAAGGGGAAAAAAGATTTAAAAAAGGGGAAAGAAGAAAAGAAAGAAGGAAAAAAAGATTTAAAAAAGGGGTGAAAAAGGGAAAAAAAGGGAAAAAAGGGGAAAAAAGAAAAGAAAGGAGGGGGAAAAAGGGGAGAAAAAGGGGGAAAAGGAAAAGAAAGAAGGAAAAAAAAGATTTAAAAAGGGGGGAAAAGGGAAAAAAAGGGAAAAAAGGGGAAAAAAGAAAAGAAAGGAGGGGGAAAAAAAGGGGAGAAAAAGAGGGAAAAGGAAAAGAAAGAAGGAAAAAAAAGATTTAAAAAAGGGGGAAAAAGGGAAAAAAAAAGGGAGAAAAAAAACCCAAACCAAAAAGGACAAAAAAGAACCCAAGGGAAAAAAAAAGAGAGGGGGGGGGGGGGTGGAAAGGGAGAAGTTGCTGGCAATTGACTCTGCTTTGTAATTAGAGCTGCTGATTAGAAGCTCTTTTGCTTCGTGCTGGAGTTTTGCTCTAAAGAGGCAAGAGAAATAATATGAAAAACCATTAAAAAATGAGAAAGGGGAAAAAAAAAAGAGAGAGAGAGGGAAAAAAAAAAAAGAGGCTAGAAAAAGGCCTCCCAAAGAGCTGCAAGCCTGGAATTAAGCAGATTATATCTCATTACTTCCAAATGGAAAGGAAAGTTCCAGCTTATTAGAGCTGCTGCAGCTGCAGCTGGGCAGGAAGCAAACCCAAACCTCCCTGCCTGAGCCCAGGCTGGCTGTGGGCAGGGCTGGAAGTTGCTTGTGGCTGGGGAGGGGAGGAGAGGGAGGAGGTTTTGAGGTTTCTCTCCCAGGTCTTCTGCTCCAGGTGGGGGAAAAACTAAACCTCGACCTCAAGGGATTGAATTTTGGCCAGCAGATGCTGCCAGGATGGGTTTGCAGGACAGCAGCACCTTGCTGCCAGGGCATGGAGAGGGCAAAGGTGGTGGAGTGAGGGATCCTGCAGCCCTCAGCAGCTCCATGGTGTCACCTCCAGGTGCTCCAGGAGGATCTGAGTGAGGGAAATGAGGGAAGGTCAGATTTGGGCATCTGAAAAGGAGTCCTTCAGCTGCCCTAGGGGGAGCCACAGAACCCAGGAACCTCAGCATGGGGAGGTTGGAGCTCATCCAGCCCAAGCCCTGCCCCAGCAGGGCACCCCCAGCAGCTTGCCCAGCAGCACAGTGCCAGGGGGGTTGGAAGCTCTCCACACAAGGACACTCCACAGCCTCTCTGGGCAGCCTGCTCCAGGCTCCAGCACCCTCACCACAAACAACTTTCTCCTCCTCTCCACAGGCAGCCTCCTGCCTGCCACTCTCTGCCCCTTGCCCCTTGGCCTGCCCCTGCCCACCACTGCCAAGAGCCTGGCCCCAGGCTCCTGCCCCCCACAGCTCCTTCAGCTCTTGCTGCTGAGCACTCAGCAGATGCCCTCTGGGGCTGCTCTCCTGCAGCCTCTCAGCCCCAGGGCTCTCAGCCTTTGCTCCTCACACAGCTGCTCCAGGCCCCTCAGCAGCTTCCCAGCCCCCACTGCCCTCTCTGCACCACTGCCCTGCCTCTGCCCCTGGGCACCACACAGCTGGGCCCAGCACTGCACACGTGGCCTCAGCAGGGCACAGCACAGGGCAGCACAACCTCCCTTGCCCTGCTGCCCACACTCTGCTCCATGCCCCCCACCACACCTTTGGCCTCCTTGGCCCCCAGCCCACACTGCTGCCTCCTGCCCACTTGTGCCCCCCAGCACTGCCAGCTCCTGCTCCTTGCAGCTGCTTCCCAGCAGCTCCCCCTCAGCTGTGCTGCTGCAGGAGGTTGTTCCTGCCCAGGGCCCCGACCTGTCCTTGGCCTTGGTGTACTTTATCAGGTTCCTCTCCCCCAACTCTCCATGTGGCCCTTGAAGAGTGGAAGATACTGAGCTAAAGCCAGGGGTTGGCATCTCAGCATCCCCTAAGATAAGGGTTGGCATCTGAGCATCCCTTAAGCCAGGGGTTGGTATCTCAGCACCTCCTAAGCCAGGGGTTGGCATCTCAGCATCTCCTAAGTCATGGGTTGGCATCTGAGCATCTCTTAAGCCAAGGGTTGGTATCTCAGCATCCCCTAAGTCAGAGGTTGGCATCTCAGCATCCTCTAAGCCTGGGGTCTATATCTCAGCTTCTCCTAAGCTAAGGGTTGGCATCTCAGCATCTCCTAAGCCAAGGGTTGGTATCTCAGCATTCCCTAAGCCATGAGCTGGCATCTCAGCATCTTCTAAGTCAAGGGTTGGTAGCACAGGATCCCCTAAGCCAAGGGTTGGCATCTCAGCATCTCCTACACCACAGGTTGGCATCTCTGCACCCTCTGCACTTGCCAGCCCTTGGAGAGGAGGCGATGCTGAACTCTTGGTGTGCTGCACAACTCCTGACCTTAACAGAACTAAGCCAGAGCTGGAGACAAATAGAAGCAGACAACGACAGCCACTTAATTGGAGCTCAGAGCCTCTCCTGGTGCCTTCTTCCCCTTTTTCTCCCCCCCATAAGGAATTTTTTCATTAGTGAAGAGCAGGAATTATTGAGGCTCTCGACATCTGCAGAGTGGAGCTGGATTTGCAGCCTGCATTAGCTGGGAAGTTTATCCCAGCCCTTAATAGGCTCCAAGAGGGATGGACACATTTTGACTAAACCAGGGGAGCTGATTGCTACCTAAATAACTAATCCATCTCCCCAGCAGCTGCCTGTCACAGGCTGGTGAAAAGGAGCTGCACCCAAGGTCAGGCCAATTAGCTGCAGAGGAGAGCTGCAGGCTGGGGATGCACTGAGAGAATGGGGACCAGCAGCACAGGGAGGGGATTCTGCCCCTCCAATCTGCTCTGCTCAGAGCTCACCTGCAACACTGCCTCCAGCTCTGGGCCTCCTCAACACAGGGAGGACCTGGAGCTGTTAGAGAGGGTCCAGAGGAGGCCACCAAGATGCTCAGAGGGCTGAGAACCTCTGCTGTGGAGGACAGGCTGGGAGAGTTGGGGCTGTGGAGGATGGAGAAGTGAAGGCTCCAGGGAGACCTTGGAGCTGCCTTCCAGTACCTGAAGGGTCTGCAGGAGAGCTGTGGAGGGACTTTGATAGAAGCAATCAAGTTGGAAGAGATCTCCAAACTCCTCCAGCCCAACCTAGCACCCAGCCCTAAAAATAGGTTTCATTTCTAACATGTGAGAAGCCTCTCAGGGCATCAGGGAGTCCCTTGAGCTGAGGCTGTCACTTAGGACTTCAGAGTCAGACTCCAGCAGAAGACCACAGTGAGACCATTGTAGAAGTGTCAGCATAGAACCAGAGCATCACAGAACCAGGCAGGTTGGCACAGAGCTCCAAGCTCCTGCAGCCCAACCTAGCCCCCAGCCCTGCCCAACCAACCAGACCATGGCACTCAGTGCCCCAGCCAGGCTTGGCTGCAACACCTCCAGCCACAGCCACTCCACCACCTCCCTGGGCAGCCCATTCCAGTGCCAATCACTCTCTCTGCCAGCAACTTCCTAACAACATCCAGCCTAGACCTGCCCTGGCACAGCCTGAGCCTTTTGACAAGGGTTGGGAGTAACAGGAGGAAGAAGAATGGCTTTGAGTTGGGAGAGGGGAGATGGAGAGTGGAGATGAGGAAGAAATGGTTGAGGGTGAGGGTGGGGAGAAAGTGGCAGAGGTTGCCCAGGGAGGTTGTGGAGCATAGAACCACTGAACACCTCCAGGGAGGTTGTGGAGCACAGAAGCACCCAATGTGATCAAAGATCACATTGGGTGCTTCTGTGCTCCACAACCTCCCTGGAGGTGTTCAAGGCCAGGCTGGATGAGTCCTTGAGCAACCTGTGCTGGTGAGAGGTGTCCCTGTCCATGGAACTGGATCAGCTTTTTCAGCTCCTTCCAGCCCAACCCATTCTGTGTGATTCTAAGCCCAGAGATGCAAGCAGAGGTGCTCAGAGTGCCCTGCTTGGGAGATCTTCTGCCTCTTCCACGTAGGGGGATGTGCTGAGCTCCTCTTGGGGATGCTCAAGGTGACCCCAAGGCTCCAGCTGGTTTTTAGTTGTGGGGTGGAAGTCTGGGGAAGGAGATTTTGTGCTGTGAGCAGTGGAGGAGAGAGTTACTTGGGGGGGGATGCCTTGGAAAACACTTGAAGGAGAGGAGGGGAGGGGAGGGGAGGGGAGGGGAGGGGAGGGGAGGGGAGGGGAGGGGAGGGGAGGGGAGGGGAGGGGAGGGGAGGGGAGGGGAGGAGAGGAGAGGAGAGGAGAGGAGAGGAGAGGAGAGGAGAGGAGAGGAGAGGAGAGGAGAGGAGAGGAGAGGAGAGGAGAGGAGAGGAGAGGAGAGGAGAGGAGAGGAGAGGAGAGGAGAGGAGAGGCAAAAGTTCTGCTGTTAAAGGTGTGACAGATGGGAGAGGAAATGAAACTGTGTCAGGATCTAAATGGGTAGTGGTAAAAAAGCTTCTCAAGAGTCTTTAAGTGTCCTGAGGGATTCATAGGACCTTCTGCCCCCCCTTCCCCTGGAACTCAGCCCATTGAGCTCCACTGGAGTGAGGCTGAGACTTTGGCTGCTTTCTGATTCCTTCTGTAATGGTGGAAAACAACCTGGGTCAGGACTGCAAGGGCCTGAAAGTGCAGCACTGCTCTTGTGGTCCAGCAACTTGTTCAGGCTGCAGGGAAAGAGGCTGAGAGGAGACCTCGTTGCTCTCTGCAGCTCCCTGCAAGGAGGTGGTCCCTAAGGTCCCTTCCAACCCAACCCATTCTGTGATGGTTTAGTGGTGTCCTGGTTTTGAGCTGGGAAAGGAGAGACCAAGAGTAGAGCTGAGGGAGAAATTGTTGAGAGTGAGGGTGTGGAGAGATTGGCACAGATTGCCCAGGGAGGTTGTGGATGTGCCCTCCTTGGAGATCACAGAATCCCAGAGTGTCAGGGGCTGGAAGGGACCCCCAAAGCTCATCCAATCCAACCCCTGCCAGAGTAGGGTCACCCAGAGCAGATCACACCAGGCAGGGCTTGAGTATCTCCAGAGAGGAAGACTCCACAGCCCCCCTGGGCAGAAGAGACACTGGCACAGGTTGCCCAGGGAGGTTGTGGAGCACAGAAGCACCCAATGTGATCTTTGATCACATTGGGTGCTTCTGTGCTCCACAACCTCCCTGAAGGTGTTCAGGACCTGGGCTGGTGGAATGTGACCCTGCCCATGGCAAGGATGTTGACACTGGATGGTCTTTAAGGTCCTTTCCAACCCAACCCATCCCATTCATAGAGTCATAGAATGGGTTAGGTTGGAAGGGACCTCAAAGCTCAGCCAGTTCCAACCTCCTGCCATGGGCAGGGACAACTCCCACCAGAACAGGTTGCTCAAGGTCTCATTCAACCTGGTCCTGAACACCTGCAGGGAGGTTGTGGAGCACAGAAGCACAGAATGAGATCTTTGATCCCATTGGGTGATTCTGTGCTCCACAACCTCCCTGGGAAACCTGTGCCAGTGTCTCAGCACCCTCAACCTGTGCCAGTGCCACATCACCCTCACTGCCCTCCTGGAGTCCCCTGCAGCTCCTGCAAGGCCACTCCAAGTTCTCCTCCAAGCCTTCTCCTCTGCAGGCTGCACAGCCCCAACTCTCTCAGCCTGTGCTCAGAGCAGAGCTGCTGCAGCCCTCTCAGCATCTTGGTGGCCTCCTCTGGGCTGGCTCCAACACTTCCATGTGCTGCTTGTGCTGGGGGCTGCAGAACTGCCCCCAGGACTGCAGGAGGGGTCACATTCTGTGATGGTTTAGCAGTGACCTGGCAGTGTTGGGTTAAACATTGCCCTTGATGATGGGAAAAGTCTTTTCCAATCAAAACAATTCCATGATTCCACCTAAGAAAAAGGAGGAAAGTTGAAGGCTGACTTGTGGCTGCCACGGGAGGAGCAGCTGAGGGGGCTGGGGGTGTGCAGCCTGGGGAAGAGGAGGCTGAGAGGAGACCTCATTGCTCTCTGCAGCTCCCTGAGAGGAGTCTGCAGTGAGGTCAGGGTTGGGCTCTGCTCCCTGGGATCAGGGGATAGAGGGAGAGGAACTGGCCTGGAATTGCACCAGGGCAGGGTTAGGTTGGAGCTGAGGAACAATTCCCTTGCTGCCAGAGTGGTCAGGGCTTGGCACAGGCTGCCCAGGGAGGTGCTGGAGTCTCCATCCCTGGAGGAGTTCCAGAACCCTGTGGCCATGGCACTTGTGGCCTTGGTTTGGTGGCCGTGGTGGGGTTGGGCTGATGCTGGATTGGATGATCCTGGAGGCATTTTCCAGCCAAAGCAGCTCTCTGATTTTGTGTTTCTGTCAGGCAATAGAAGGAGAGGAACTGGCCTAAAATTTGGTTGATTGGCCAGGGCTGGGTGCTAGGTTGGACTGGATGAGCTTGGAGGTCTCTTCCAGCCTGGTTGATTCTATGATTCTATGAAACTCTGCCAGGGCAGGGTTAGGTTGGAGCTGAGGAACAATTTCTGTGCTGCCAGAGTGGTCAGGGCTTGGCAGAGGCTGCCCAGGGAGGTGGTGGAGTGCCCATCCCTGGAGGAATTCAAGGACCCTGTAGTTATAGCACTTGGGGCCATGGAAGGGTTGGGTTGATGCTGGATTGGATGATCCTGGAGGTCTCTTCCAACCAAAACAGTTGTTTGATTCTGTCAGATGATAGAGGGAGAGGAACTGGCCTGAAACTGTACCAGGGGAGCGTTAGCTTGGAGATGAGGAACAACTTTTGTGCTGCAAGCGTGGTCAGGGCTTGGCACAGGCTGCCCAGGGAGGTGGTGGAGTGCCCATGCCTGGGGGTGTTCAGGAGCCCTGTGCCCATGGCACCTGTGGCCATGGTTTGGTGGCCATGCTGGGGTTGGGTTGCTGCTGGATTGGATGATCCTGGAGGCCTTTTCCAAGCCAAACAATTCTCTGCTCCTGTGCTGCAGCACTCTGGCAGGACAGATACTCTCCCTACCACCCAGCCTAATCCCTGCCATTCTCCCTGCAGATGCTCTCCAGAGGAGACTTTTGTCTCCCCAGCACCGGGAGCTGTCACTGCCTCCTGCTGCTGCCTGATTGAGGCTTCCATTAACTCCTTTCCCTTCTTTTATTCCCCCTAATTTTTCTCCCTGTTCCCTCCCCTCCCTCTTCCTCCTTCCCCTGCTGCAAGCTTTGCTCTCCTTTAATTTGATTCTCTTCTCTTAAGCACTCTTGTTTAATGAGTAGTTAATCAACTCGGAGGAGCTGCTGCAGCCCTGCTTGCTCCCAGCCAGGCTGCCATGGGCTGCTCCCATTCATTTCCATCCCCCTTCTCCTTCCTTTGTTTGCCAACAGCTCGCTCCAGACTCCCCCCCGGTGACTCCAGGGGGCCTGGTTCTGATCTTTTGCCAGCAGCTGGAAGAGAGGAGATGTCTGCAGGGTGAGGCTGGGGGTGCTGTGGGATGGCAGCATCCTTGGTGGACCATGGCAGGCTCTGTGCCCGCCCTGCCCGTGGGAGATGGCAACAGAGCCCAGGCCCCACATCCTTGGTCCTGCTTTCCAGCCTCTTCTTCCTGCTTTCCAGCCTCTTCTTCTTGCTTTCCAACCTCTTCTTCCTGCTTTCCAGCCTCTTCTTCTTGCTTTCCAGCCTCTTCTTCCTGCTTTCCAGCCTCTTCTTCTTGCTTTCCAACCTCTTCTTCCTGCTTTCCAGCCTCTTCTTCCTGCTTTCCAGCCTCTTCTTCTTGCTTTCCAACCTCTTCTTCCTGCTTTCTAGCCTCTTCTTCCTGCTTTCCAGCCTCTTCTTCCTGCTTTCCAGCCTCTTCTTCCTGCTTTCGAACCTCTTCTTCCTGCTTTCCAGCCTCTTCTTCTTGCTTTCCAGCCTCTTCTTCCTGCTTTCCAACCTCTTCTTCCTGCTTTCCAGCCTCTTCTTCCTGCTTTCCAACCTCTTCTTGCTTTCCAACCTCTTCTTCCTGCTTTCCAGCCTCTTATTCTTGCTTTCCAGCCTCTTCTTCCTGCTTTCCAACCTCTTCTTGCTTTCCAGCCTCTTCTTCCTGCTTTCCAACCTCTTCTTCCTGCTTTCCAGCCTCTTCTTCCTGCTTTCCAACCTCTTCTTCTTGCTTTCCAGCCTCTTATTCTTGCTTTCCAGCCTCTTCTTCCTGCTTTCCAACCTCTTCTTGCTTTCCAGCCTCTTCTTCTTGCTTTCCAACCTCTTCTTCCTGCTTTCTAGCCTCTTCTTCCTGCTTTCCAGCCTCTTCTTCCTGCTTTCCAACCTCTTCTTCCTGCTTTCCAGCCTCTTCTTCCTGCTTTCCAGCCTCTTCTTCCTGCTTTCCAACCTCTTCTTCCTGCTTTCCAGCCTCTTCTTCTTGCTTTCCAGCCTCTTCTTCCTGCTTTCCAACCTCTTCTTCTTGCTTTCCAGCCTCTTCTTCCTGCTTTCCAGCCTCTTCTTCCTGCTTTCCAGCCTCTTCTTCTTGCTTTCCAGCCTCTTCTTCCTGCTTTCCAACCTCTTCTTCCTGCTTTCCAGCCTCTTCTTCCTGCTTTCCAACCTCTTCTTCCTGCTTTCCAGCCTCTTATTCTTGCTTTCCAGCCTCTTCTTCCTGCTTTCCAACCTCTTCTTGCTTTCCAGCCTCTTCTTCCTGCTTTCCAACCTCTTCTTCCTGCTTTCCAGCCTCTTCTTCCTGCTTTCCAACCTCTTCTTCTTGCTTTCCAGCCTCTTATTCTTGCTTTCCAGCCTCTTCTTCCTGCTTTCCAACCTCTTCTTGCTTTCCAGCCTCTTCTTCCTGCTTTCCAACCTCTTCTTCCTGCTTTCCAGCCTCTTCTTCCTGCTTTCCAACCTCTTCTTCTTGCTTTCCAGCCTCTTATTCTTGCTTTCCAGCCTCTTCTTCCTGCTTTCCAACCTCTTCTTGCTTTCCAGCCTCTTCTTCCTGCTTTCCAACCTCTTCTTCTTGCTTTCCAGCCTCTTCTTCCTGCTTTCCAGCCTCTTCTTCCTGCTTTCCAACCTCTTCTTCCTGCTTTCCAGCCTCTTCTTCTTGCTTTCCAGCCTCTTCTTCCTGCTTTCCAACCTCTTCTTCCTGCTTTCCAACCTCTTCTTCCTGCTTTCCAGCCTCTTATTCTTGCTTTCCAGCCTCTTCTTCCTGCTTTCCAACCTCTTCTTGCTTTCCAGCCTCTTCTTCCTGCTTTCCAACCTCTTCTTCCTGCTTTCCAGCCTCTTCTTCCTGCTTTCCAACCTCTTCTTCTTGCTTTCCAGCCTCTTATTCTTGCTTTCCAGCCTCTTCTTCCTGCTTTCCAACCTCTTCTTGCTTTCCAGCCTCTTCTTCCTGCTTTCCAACCTCTTCTTCCTGCTTTCCAGCCTCTTCTTCCTGCTTTCCAACCTCTTCTTCCTGCTTTCCAACCTCTTCTTCCTGCTTTCCAGCCTCTTCTTCTTGCTTTCCAGCCTCTTCTTCCTGCTTTCCAACCTCTTCTTCCTGCTTTCCAGCCTCTTCTTCTTGCTTTCCAGCCTCTTCTTCCTGCTTTCCAACCTCTTCTTGCTTTCCAGCCTCTTCTTCCTGCTTTCCAACCTCTTCTTCCTGCTTTCCAGCCTCTTCTTCTTGCTTTCCAGCCTCTTCTTCCTGCTTTCCAGCCTCTTCTTCCTGCTTTCCAACCTCTTCTTCCTGCTTTCCAGCCTCTTCTTCCTGCTTTCCAACCTCTTCTTCTTGCTTTCCAGCCTCTTCTTCTTGCTTTCCAACCTCTTCTTCCTGCTTTCCAGCCTCTTCTTCCTGCTTTCCAACCTCTTCTTCCTGCTTTCCAGCCTCTTCTTCTTGCTTTCCAACCTCTTCTTCCTGCTTTCCAACCTCTTCTTCCTGCTTTCCAACCTCTTCTTCCTGCTTTCCAGCCTCTTCTTCTTGCTTTCCAACCTCTTCTTCCTGCTTTCCAGCCTCTTCTTCCTGCTTTCCAGCCTCTTCTTCTTGCTTTCCAACCTCTTCTTCTTGCTTTCCAGCCTCTTCTTCCTGCTTTCCAACCTCTTCTTCCTGCTTTCCAGCCTCTTCTTCTTGCTTTCCAGCCTCTTCTTCCTGCTTTCCAACCTCTTCTTCTTGCTTTCCAGCCTCTTCTTCCTGCTTTCCAACCTCTTCTTCCTGCTTTCCAGCCTCTTCTTCCTGCTTTCCAAACCCTATTCCCACTTTCCAAACCACTATTCCTGCTTTCCAAATCCTTCTTCCTGATTTTCAAACCCTATTCCTGCTTCCAACCCCCTATTCCCACTTTCCAAACCCATATTCCCACTTTCCAAACCACTATTCCTGCTTTCCAAACCCCTATCCCTTCCTTTAACTCTCCTTTCCTGCTTTCAAACCCTTATTCCTGCTTCCCAAAACCATATTCCTGATTCCTAAACCCTTATTCCTTCTTTCCAAACCCTTATTTCTACTTTCCAAACTCTGATTCCTGATTTTCAGACTCCTATCCCTACTTTTCAAGCACTAATTCCCACTTTCAAACCTCTGACCCTGCTTCCAACCCCCTAGTCCCACTTTCCAACCCCCTAGTCCCACTTTCCAAACCACTATTCCTGCTTTCCAAACCCTCCCTGGAGGCGTTCAGCACCAGGTTGGACGAGAGCTTGAGCATCCTGGGGCTGGAGAGAGGTGTCCCTGCCCATGGCACTGGGGTTGGAACTGGCTGAGCTTTGAGGTACCTTCCAACTTTGATCCCATTCTGTGCTTCTGTGCTCCACAGCCTCCCTGGAGGTGTTCAGGACCAGGCTGGATGAGACCTTGAGGGACCCAGGCCAAGCTGCTGCTGTCCTTCTTGCCCACCTGGGCACACCTCCCCCAGACCCACTGCCACCAGGCACTTTCCAGCCTCTCTGCCCCCAGCCTGGAACCTTCCTGGGGTGGTTGTGCCTCAGGTGCAGGACCCAGCACTTGGCCTTGTCTGGCAGGGGAGGGTTGGAGTCGATGATCTCTTTGGATCCCTTCCAACCCCTGACATCCCTGTGAGCCTGTGAACCTCCTGCCCTTGGCCTGCAGGGCTGGCATTTGGCAGTGTCTTTGCTGGGTGATTTCTTGCTCCCCTGGGAGCATCTCTGTGCTTTCAAGGGCAATGCTGTTAATGAAAAGCTGAGGCTCTGGGGGTGATGTGTTGATTGTTGCAGAGGAGTCTTGGTGCAATCAGTTTCAATAAAGGTTTGCTGCTGCTGCTGCTTCTTGTTTTTTTGGTGTAATCCCTAATAGCAGTTATAAAACTTAAAAGAAGCTGTACAGCTGGTGGGGAAAAGGGAGAAGTTCTTTGCCAATTATTTTAGTCTTCAAAACCACTTCAAAGATAAAAATAAAGAAAAAAAAAAAAGGAAGAAAAAAAAGATGAAAAAAAAGAACAAAAAAGGAAGAAAAAAGAAGAAAAAGAAGAAAAAAAGGAAGAAAAAAGGAAGAAAAAAAGAAAAAAAAGAAGGAAAAAGAAGAAAAAAAGAAGAAAAAAAGGAAGAAAAAAGGAAGAAAAAAAGAAAAAAAAGAAGGAAAAAAGAAGAAAAAGAGAAAAAAAGAAGAAAAAAAGGAAGAAAAAAAAGAAGAAAAAAAGAAAAAAGAACAAAAAAGAAGAAAAAAGAACAAAAAAGGAAAAAAAACAAAAAAAGAAGATAAAGAAGAAAAGAAAGGAAGAAAAAAAGAAAAAGAAGAAAAAAGAGCAAAAAAGAAGGAAAAAAGAGAAGAAAAATAAAAGAAGAAAAAAGAAGGAAAAAAAAGAAAAAAAAAGAAAAAAGAAAAAAAAATAAAACAGAAAAAAGAATAAAAAATAATAAAAAAGAAGAAAAAAGAAGGAAAAAAGAGAGGAAAAATAAAAGAAGAAAAAAGAAGGAAAAAAACGAAAAAAAGAAAGAAAAAAGAAAAAAGAAAAAAGAAGAAAAAAGAAAAAAGAAAAAAAGAAGGAAAAATAAAACAGAAAAAAGAAGAAAAAAAGAAGAAAAAAAGAAGAAAAAAGAAGAAAAAAAGAAGAAAAAAAAGAAGAAAAAAGAAGGAAAAAAGAAGAAAAAAAGAAGAAAAAAGAGAAAAAACTAAGGAAAAAAAAAGAAGAAAAAATAAAACAGAAAAAAAGAGGAAAAAAGAAGGAAAAAGGAAGAAAAAAAGAAGAAAAAAGGAAAAGAGGAAAAAAAGAAGAAAAAAAACACAAAAAAGGAAAAAAAAGAAAAAGGGAAAGAAGAAAAAAAAAGAAGGGAAAAAAAAGGGGAGAAAAAGGAAGAAAAGGAAAGAAATAATTAAAAGAAATAAAAAGGAAGGGAATCAGCTCTGCCCCCTTCAGCTGTTAATGAACTAACGAAGCAAGAGAGAAGGGAGCAGGGAGCATGCCTGGGCCGGGGCACCCAGGGGGGTCTGGGGGCTCGCAGCCTGCCCGCGGCGGCAGGTGTCAGGCAGGGACAGCTCCGAGCGCCGAGCTCAGCCCAGCTGCGCTCCGCAGCTCCTGTGCGCACGGGGTTGAACCACACAGGTGGACACTGCCCGGGCCACGGACGAGTCCTTCCTGGATTCCCCCCTCTTATTTCTTTTCCCTTCCTTCCTTCCTTCCTTCCTTCCTTCCTTCCTTCCTTCCTTCCTTCCTTCCTTCCTTCCTTCCTTCCTTCCTTCCTTCCTTCCTTCCTTCCTTCCTTCCTTCCTTCCTTCCTTCCTTCCTTCCTTCCTTCCTTCCTTCCTTCCTTCCTTCCTTCCTTCCTTCCTTCCTTCCTTCCTTCTCCCCCTCTTTCTTTCCTTTCTCTCTTTTCTTTCCTTTCTCTCTTCTCTTTTCTTTCTTTCTTTCTTTCTTTCTTTCTTTCTTTCTTTCTTTCTTTCTTTCTTTCTTTCTTTCTTTCTTTCTTTCTTTCTTTCTTTCTTTCTTTCTTTCTTTCTTTCTTTCTTTCTTTCTTTCTTTCTTTCTTTCTTTCTTCCTTCCTTCCTTCCTTCCTTCCTTCCTTCCTTCCTTCCTTCCTTCCTTCCTTCCTTCCTTCCTTCCTTCCTTCCTTCCTTCCTTCCTTCCTTCCTTCCTTCCTTTCTTTCTTTCTTTCTTTCTTTCTTTCTTTCTTTCTTTCTTTCTTTCTTTCTTTCTTTCTTTCTTTCTTTCTTTCTTTCTTTCTTTCTTTCTTTCTTTCTTTCTTTCTTTCTTTCTTTCTTTCTTTCTTTCTTTTCTTTCTTTTCTTTCTTTCTTTCCTTCTTTCTTTCCTTCTTTCTTTCCTTCTTTCTTTCCTTCTTTTGATTTCCCTCTTCTTCATTTTACCTAACCAAGACATGAGGCCAATGCTAATGATCTGCCAGAGTCAGAACTGCCTCCAGTTCTCTTCAACGTCTTCATTAACACCCTGGATGAAGGCACAGAGAGGAGCCTCAGGCACTTTGCTGCTGGCACAGACATGGCAGCAGTGGGTGAGAGCCCTCAGGCTGTGCTGGCACCCAGGGAGCCCCGGGCAGGCTGCAGAGCTGGGGCAGAGCAACCTGAGGGAGGCCAAGCAGGGCAAGGGCAGGTCCTGGCCCTGGGCAGGAACAACCTCCTGCAGCAGCACAGCTGAGGGGGAGCTGCTGGGAAGCAGCTGCAAGGAGCAGGAGCTGGCAGTGCTGGGGGGCACAAGTGGGCAGGAGGCAGCAGTGTGGGCTGGGGGCCAAGGAGGCCAAAGGTGTGGTGGGGGGCATGGAGCAGAGTGTGGGCAGCAGGGCAAGGGAGGTTGTGCTGCCCTGTGCTGTGCCCTGCTGAGGCCACGTGTGCAGTGCTGGGCCCAGCTGTGTGGTGCCCAGGGGCAGAGGCAGGGCAGTGGTGCAGAGAGGGCAGTGGGGGCTGGGAAGCTGCTGAGGGGCCTGGAGCAGCTGTGTGAGGAGCAAAGGCTGAGAGCCCTGGGGCTGAGAGGCTGCAGGAGAGCAGCCCCAGAGGGCATCTGCTGAGTGCTCAGCAGCAAGAGCTGAAGGAGCTGTGGGGGGCAGGAGCCTGGGGCCAGGCTCTTGCCGGTGGTGGGCAGGGGCAGGCCAAGGGGCAAGGGGCAGAGAGTGGCAGGCAGGAGGCTGCCTGTGGAGAGGAGGAGAAAGTTGTTTGTGGTGAGGGTGCTGGAGCCTGGAGCAGGCTGCCCAGAGAGGCTGTGGAGTGTCCTTGTGTGGAGAGCTTCCAACCCCCCTGGGCAATGCTTGCAGGGCACTTTTCCTGCTCTCCCTTTCAAGGCAGGAGGGAGAGGCTTTAACGAGAGGGGAGGGTGAGGGCAGCATTGTTGCCTGAACCTGAATCTTTTGTACCTGCGACAGATCCCACTGAGGTTCAGCCCACACCTTGATGAGGCTCCCCCTTCTCAATGGCTTTATTCTGCTCCGTGCTGCTGTAGATAACTGATTCCTACCAGAAGCTCTTTATTCCCCAAGCAAGGCTCATTTCCTTCTGCCTTTATAGACCAGAAGGGCATGGAAAAATAATAAGCACTGTGCAGTGTGCTCCAGTTAAGACCTGTGATTGTCCTTTTGTAGCTGTGGTGCCTGCTCCACACCAGTGGTTTGTTTTATTTTAAGTGCATCACTTTTGAGGTGAGAAATGGCTGTTTGCTCTTGGGAGCAGGTGGGGAGGAGCAGCCAGGGCTGATTAATCTTCCTCAGACACTGAGGGGCAGGGGCTGGCTGCAGAGGGGCAGCTTATGCCAAGTCACTACAGTGTGAGCTTGCAGCCCAGAAGGCCAAGGGCAGCCTGGGCTGCATCCAAAGCAGTGTGGACAGAGGATGGAGAGAGGAGATCCTGCCCCTCTGCTCTGGGGAGACCTCACCTGCAGGGCTGGGGCCAGCTATGGAGCCCTCCATATGGGAAGCTCTGTGAGGAGAGGCTGAGGGAGCTGGGGGGGTGCAGCCTGCAGCAGAGGAGGCTGAGGGCAGAGCTGATTGCTGCCTGCAGCTGCCTGCAGGGAGGCTGTAGCCAGGTGGGGTTGGGCTCTGCTGCCAGGCAGCCAGGGACAGAAGAAGGGGACACAGCCTGAAGCTGTGCCAGGGCAGGCTCAGGCTGGATGTGAGGAGGAAGTTGCTGGCAGAGAGAGTGATTGGCACTGGAATGGGCTGCCCAGGGAGGTGGTGGAGTGGCTGTGGCTGCCAATAGTCCCTGCCCAGCCCTCCTGGAGCCTCCTTCAGCTACTCCAAGGTTTCATTAAATCCTCCCCTGCTCCAGTTTCAGACCAAGTTGGGCTTGAAAGAGCCACCCTGCAAAACTGCATTGACATCCTGGTCACCAGGCTGGACAGCACAGGCTGGATGGGTGGAGCACTGCTGGGTAAGGAATTGTCTGGGTGGTGGCACCCAGAGAGTGGCACAATGTCCACCTGGAGACCAGTGCCAAGAGGCTCCCTCAGGGGTCAGAGCTGACACCAGTGCTGTTGAACATCTTTGTCAGTGCCATGGACAGAGGAAGCAGTGCACCCTCAGCAAGTGTGCAGATGGCACCAGACTGTGTGGCACAGGCGACCTGCTAGAGGGCAGGAATCCATCCAGAGGGAGCTGGGCAGGCTGCAGAGGTGTGCCCAGGCCAACCTCATGGCATTCAACAAGGCCAAGTGGAAGGTCCTGCACCTGGGTGGGTGCAATCCCAGGCACAGCTCCAGGCTGGGTGGGGAATGGCTGAGAGCAGCCCTGAGGAACAGGACCTGGGGGTCTGGGGTGAGGCAAAGCTCAACAGGAGCCTGCAGTGTGAGTGCAGCCCAGACACAAGCCTGTGCTGGGCTGCAGCCAGAGCAGTGTGGGCACAGGGCAAGGGAGGGGATTCTGCCCCTTGGCTCTGCTCTCCTCAGACCCCACCTGCAGTCCTGGGGGCAGTTATGGAGCCCCCAGCACAAGCAGGACATGGAAGTGTTGGAGCCAGCCCAGAGGAGGCCACCAAGATGCTGAGAGGGCTGCAGCAGCTCTGCTCTGAGCACAGGCTGAGAGAGTTGGGGCTGTGCAGGCTGGAGAGGAGAAGGCTTGGAGGAGAGCTTGGAGTGGCCTTGCAGGAGCTGCAGGGGGCTGCAGGAGGGCTGGGGAGGGACTATTGAGAAGGTCTGGGAATGAGAGGAGGAGGAGGAGGAATGGGTTTGGAGTGGCAGAGGGGAGATGGAAACTGGCTGTGAGGAAGGAGTGAGGGTGGTGAGAGACTGGCACAGGTTGAGGGTGGTGAGAGACTGGCACAGGTTGAGGGTGGTGAGACACTGGCACAGGTTTCCCAGGGAGGTTGTGGAGCACAGAAGCACCCAATGTGATCTTTGATCACATTGGGTGCTTCTGTGCTCCACAACCTCCCTGGAGGTGTTCAGCACCAGGTTGGATGAGGGTTTGAGTGACCTGTTCTAGTGGGAGCTGTCCCTGCCCATGGCAGGGGGTTGGAACTGGATGGTCCTTGAGGTCCCTTCTGCCCTTCACCATTCTGTGATTCTATGAGTCCATAAAAGCAGCAGGGATGACAACAGCTAAGTGTGGAGCTTGATTTCTCCAAGTGACTCTGGGAGGGTGGATGAAGGTCCTTGAATTTTCTCCCCACCATCCAGATTTGTCTCTGGAGGCCAAATAGGACAAGAGAAATGGGGTGGAGGGGCAGAAGAAGCTTGCTCAGGGTTCAAAACTGTTGGTCATGAGCATAGAGTTATAGAACAGCTCAGGTTGGATGGGATCTCAGAGATCATCTGCTGCAAACTCCACCACCGTGGGCAGGGACACCTCTCAACTAGACTTGGCTGCTCAAGGCCTCATCTAGCCTGGCTGTGAACACCTCCAGGGAGGAGCCCTTAGAGAGTCAAGGAATAGAATTGGTTTGGTTGGAAAACGCTCAACCACGAACCCAACCCCACCATAGCCACTAAACCATGACCCCAGGTGCCCTGGCCACAGGGTTCTGGAACACCACCAGGGATGGGCACTCCACCACCTCCCTGGGCAGCCTCTGCCAAGCCCTGACCACTCTTGCAGCAAGGACATCCTTCCTCAGCTCCAACCTAAACCTCCCCTGGTGCAATTTGAGGCCATTTCCTCTTGTCCTGTCCATGTTCTTTGGAAGAAGAGACCAACACTCATCTCATGCCAACCTCCACAGTGCCATGGCCACAAGTTTCTGGAACACCACCAGGGATGGGCACTCCACCATCTCCCTGGGCAGCCTCTGCCAAGCCCTGACCACTCCTGCAGCAAGGAAATTGTTCCTCAGCTGCAACTCAAACCTCCCCTGGCACAATCTCAGGATCTCTTTTCCTTCAAGACCTCTTCATTCCCTAGAGCGAGGAGCAAAAGCTACTTGACCTGCACCACCTCTCTGCCCCATCTCCTTCTCTCCTGCTTCCCATGAAAGCATCATGGGAGGGCAGAAGGGCTCTGCAGCAGGACCTTGACTGCCTGCACAGATGGGCAGAGTCCAATGGGATGGAGTTCAATAGCTCCAAGTGCAGGGTGCTGCACTTTGGCCACAACAACCCCATGCAGAGATACAGGCTGGGGTCAGAGTGGCTGAGAGCAGCCAGACAGAGAGGGATCTGGGGGTGCTGATTGATACCCACCTGAACATGAGCCAGCAGTGTGCCCAGGTGGCCAAGAGAGCCAGTGGCATCCTGGCCTGCATCAGGAATGGTGTGGCCAGCAGGAGCAGGGAGGTCATTCTGCCCCTGTACTCTGCACTGGTTAGACCTCACCTTGAGTGCTGTGTTCAGTTCTGGGCCCCCCAGTTTAGGAAGGACATTGAGATGCTTGAGCGTGTCCAGAGAAGGGCAACGAGGCTGGGGAGAGGCCTTGAGCACAGCCCTACGAGGAGAGGCTGAGGGAGCTGGGATTGGTTAGCCTGGAGAAGAGGAGGCTCAGGGCAGACCTCATTGCTGTCTGCAACTACCTGAGGGGAGGTTGTGGCCAGGAGGAGGTTGCTCTCTTCTCTCAGGTGGCCAGCACCAGAACAAGAGGACACAGCCTCAGGCTGTGCCAGGGGAGATTTAGGCTGGAGGTGAGGAGAAAGTTCTTCCCTGAGAGAGTCATTGGGCACTGGAATGGGCTGCCCGGGGAGGTGGTGGAGTCGCCGTCCCTGGAGCTGTTCAAGGCAGGACTGGACGTGGCACTTGGTGCCATGGTCTGGCCTTGAGCTCTGTGCTAAAGGGTTGGACTTGATGATCTCTGAGGTCTCTTCCAACCCTGATGATACTGTGATCAATATTTTATGCCTTGCTTGATGCCACTCCCAAGGTCCTCACAGCTCATGGGGCAGGCTCCACATCTACCAACCCTCCAGGGCTGGGGGGTGTCAAGCTTCTGAGAGGCACAAAGGCTCCTGAATGGGAATAAATTGGCTTGTCAGAGAGGAGGGCAGGTTTGCTGCTAATGGAAATAATGGCAGATTACACAGGCTTTTGTCAGACAATATAATCAAAGGCAGGATCAAAGGCAGGGAAGATAGCAAATGGTTAGCAGGCAAGACATGCTAATGAGCTCCAAACGCTCCCCTCACCACCTCACCCAGCTTCCCTCCCGGGATAATTGATGCTAAATAATGTCACTTTGGAGCACTGCTGAAATGCTCCTCCAGCCAGCAAGACAGGGCTGTGAAAACGGTGTCCTTGTGCTGTTACTCTGCTGCCACTTGCAGTGGTTTGGGGATTTGGGGGCTGTAGTTTGCTGCTGCTGTTGGTGGTGGTGGTGTTCTCCTCCCCTGCTCTGTGCAAGAGCAGATTCCATGCATGGGAGGTGTTGGGGGGGTGGGGGGAGAGGGAATGGGTGGGAAAAAAGAGTGGATTTGGTGATTAATCAGAGGGGGGGTGGAGGTGGAATGGAGTCTCAAAGGATCATAGAATGGTTTGGGTTGGAAGGGACCAGCAAAAGTCCATAGAATGGTTTGGGATGGAAGGGACCAGCAGAGGTCATAGAATGGTTTGGGATGGAAGGGACTAGCAAAGGTCATAGAATGGTTTGGGATGGAAGGGACCAGCAAAGGTCATAGAATGGTTTGGGATGGAAGGGACCAGCAGAGGTCATAGAATGGTTTGGGATGGAAGGGATCAGCAAAGGCCATAGAATGGTTTGGGTTGGAAGGGACCAGCAAAGGCCATAGAATGATTTGGGATGGAAGGGACTGGCAAAGGCCATAGAATGGTTTGGGTTGGAAGGGATCAGCAAAGGTCATAGAATGGTTTGGGTTGGAAGGGACCATCAAAGGCCATAGAATGGTTTGGGTTGGAAGGGACCATCAAAGGCCATAGAATGGTTTGGGATGGAAGGGATCAGCAAAGGTCAAAGAATGGTTTGGGTTGGAAGGGATCAGCGAAGGTCATAGAATGGTTTGGGATGGAAGGGACCAGCAAAGGCCATAGAATGGTTTGGGTTGGAAGAGACTGGCAAAGGCCATAGAATGGTTTGGGTTGGAAGGGACTGGCAAAGGCCATAGAATGGTTTGGGATGGAAGGGACCAGCAAAGGCCATAGAATGGTTTGGGATGGAAGGGACCAGCAAAGGCCATAGAATGGTTTGGGTTGGAAGGGACTGGCAAAGGCCATAGAATGGTTTGGGAAGAAAGGGACTGGCAAAGGCCATAGAATGGTTTGGGATGGAAGGGACTGGCAAAGGCCATAGAATGGTTTGGGATGGAAGGGACTGGCAAAGGCCATAGAATCAGAATGGTTTGTATTGGAAAAGATTCTTAAAGGTCAGAATCAGAGAATGGTTTGGAAATGTCCTTACCATGAGGGCAGTGGAACACTGGCACAGGTTGCCCAGGGGAGTGGTTGAGGCCCCATCCTTAGAGATATCCCAGGTGAGGCTGGACAAGGCTCTGGGCAGCCTGATCTAGTCGAGGATGTCCCTGCTGACTGCAGAGGGGTTGGACTGGATGAGCTTTGGAGGTCCCTTCCAACCCAACCCATTCTGTGATGCATGAGCCTATGATTCTCTGTGACATTGAAAGGTCCCTCCCAAGCCCAACCAGTCTGGGATTGGATGAAACTGGGATAAGCTATTTCTGAGCACTTCCACATGCCCTTTCCTATGGGTTTTAGGGCAGCCACACCCCTGGCACTGTCTGTTTTGAGACCAGCAGCTCAGGAGAGACACAGATCTCCCTTCCTCTCCTGCAGGCCTCCTCTTGTCCTGTTTCCCAGGCTGCCATGGAACATGCATGGTGCATCTGTCGTGGCTGCTGGTGCCAGCTCCAAGGGCCCTTCCATCAGCACCCAGCAGCCCCAGCTGCCAGCACCAACTCACCAGAGAGCATCTGGAGAGGCTTAGCAGCTGTTGTCGAGGGATGCCCCCAGATCTGAAGGCAGTGAGCAGAGCAGGAAGCTGGATGCTGCCTGGGGACAGCATGTGAAGAAGTTTTGCTTGAGGCACAGCAGGTCCAGAGAGACTTTTGTAGTAGGATCCCAGACTGCTTTGGGTGGGAAGGGACCTTTAGAAGTCATCCAGTCCAACCCCCTGCAGTCCCCAGGGACACCTGCAGAGACAGCAGCCTGCTGAGTGCCCCAGACAGGCTGCCTTGCAATGCTTCCAGGGCTGGGGCAGCTCCCACCTCTCTGGGCAGCCTGTTCCAGTGTCACCTCTCTCAGGGTAAAATTTTCTTCCTCCCCTCCAGTCTTAAATCTTTCCCCTTTGAGTTTATACCCAGCACAGAAGATCCCACGAGTGGAAAAGCTTCCCAAGGAACCAAAGGCTTACAGCAACGACAGTGTGCAGCAGGGCAGGAGCATCCCAGGAGAGAAAAGCTGCAAACTAAAGACCAGAGAGCTGGCACCTTCTGAGGAGCATCCCTCTGGAAGTGGAGGGGGAAACCCTCAGCCCTGCCTGCAGTGATGACAATCATCCACCCCCAGCAGGCTCGGCAGGGTTGGACTTCTCCAGCACCTCCAGGTTCCGACCACGCTCGAAGGGCAGCACAGGTCTGGGGGTGTGAGGAGAGCTAAGAGCTGTGCTGAGTGTGGGTGGAAGAGAGATTCTTCTGAGGTCCAATGCTGGCTGCAGAGGACATCAGTGGTGCAGCTGCTCCATGCAGGAGCATCTCCTGCCCCTTGTTGCTAAGGCAGGCAGAGCTCTGTGATGAGTGCAGTGAGTGACAAGCTCAAGCTAAAGACCCCTTTGGTGGCTGCAGATCTGATTTCTTCTTCTTCCCCCACCCCCCCCATTCCCCTCTCCCTTTAAGTTCCTTGTGGCAAAATTAATCAAATCAGGATGTTCCCCAGGAAGATTTGTTTTGTTTTGTTTATTCATTGGAAGGAGTTGGGCTGGAGCAGCTTCCCTGCAGGAAGAGGACTGCGCCGTGTCACGGATAATAAAGAATGGAAACTGAAGGAGCTTTCCCCCTGCCTTCCCCAGCCCCTCTTGGCTGCCTGGTGCCAAAGGCCATTACCAAGCCTAAATGCAAACTCATTTTGCCAGATGTCTTCTGAAGAACTTTGGAAACCATCAGCAGCAAGTCTTGAGTCCTGCAGCAGTGGGTTTGCAGCTGGCACCAAGCTAGGAGCAGCTGTGGAGCTGTGGGAGGGGAGCAGAGCCCTGCAGAGGGACCTGGGCAGGCTGCATGGGTGGGCAGAGGCCAAGGGGATGAGACTGAACAAGGCCAAGGGCAGGTTCTGCACTTTGGCCACAACAACCCCAAGCAGCTGCAGGCTGGGGCCAGAGTGGCTGAGAGCAGGCAGGCAGAGAGGGCCCTGGGGGTGCTGGCAGAGAGCAGCTGCAGAGGAGGCAGCAGTGCCCAGGTGGGCAGCAGAGCCAATGGCATCCTGGGCTGGCTGAGGAGCAGTGTGGGCAGCAGGACAAGGGAGGTTCTTGTGCCCCTGTGCTCAGCACTGCTCAGGCCACCCCTGCAGTGCTGTGTCCAGTTCTGGGCTCCTCCATTGCAGAGAGATGCTGAGGTGCTGGAAGGTGTTGAGAGAAGGGCAGCAAGGCTGGGGAGGGGCCTGGAGCACAGCCCTGTGAGGAGAGGCTGAGGGAGCTGGGGGGGTGCAGCCTGCAGCAGGGGCAGAAGATCTCCCTTTGGTCTCCTTTTCTCCAGGCTACACAATCCCAGTGACCTCAGCTGCTCCTCTTTGGGGGTTGTTGGAGCACTGCAGCAGATTGTGGAGTGTCCTTCTCTGGAGACCTTCAAAACCTACCTGGACACATTCCTAGGCAAACCTGTGTTAGCAGGAGGGTTGGACTCCATGACCCTCAGCTGCAGAGGGACAGGGATGTGCTGGAGAGAGTCCAGCAGAGGGCTGTGAGGATGAGGAGGGGACAGGAGGACATGGCTGATGAGGAGAGGCTGAGGGCCCTGGGGCTGAGAGTCTGGAGAAGAGAAGCCTGAGAGGGGATTGAATCAATGTCTGTGACTCTCTGAGGGCTGGGGGTCAGCAGGGGGGGACAGGCTCTGCTCACTGCTCCCTGGCACAGGACAAGCAGCAGTGGATGGAAGTTGCAGCACAGGAGGCTCCAGCTCAGCACAAGGGCAACTTCTTGCCTGGAAGGCTCCCAGAGCCCTGGCACAGGCTGCCCAGAGAGGTTGTGGAGTCTCCTTGTGTGGAGCCTTCCCAGGCCTGTCTGGATGTGTTCTGTGTGATCTGTGTCAGATAGGATTGTCCTGCTCTGGATGATCTCCTTGGTCCTTTCCCACCCCTAACATCCTATCAGCCTGGGATCTCCAGAGACCCCTTCTGTGTTCATTCCATGCTGCCAGCACCTCCTTAACGTTGAATCCAGGCTCTCAGAGGAGCTGCTTTCACAGCAGAGCTGTATTTCAGTGCTTCAGGCACCTCATAAGTTCACCTAGATGGGAAGAAAACAAAGCAAAGTGGAGTTGGAGCTGGCACCCAAGCTCCTGTCTGGCATTAAGGCAAGGCAGGGCTGGGAGCTCCTCATTTCTGGCTAAAACAATTCTATCTGCAGTGATGCTTTTTATAGCTGCCTTCATATCTTTTAATCATTAAAAAAGAAGAAGAAAGGGAGGAAAAAAACCTCCCCATGCAGATGCAGAGAGGTTCTTGTGCTCTGCTTTGACAATCACTATGGATTTGAAGTGCCAATGACCTGCATATGCTTAGAGCAGCCACAGCTTTCCACTCCCAGGAGATGCCTTGGTCAAGGCTTTGCATCCACTCAAGTGTCTCTGTGGCTCAGCAGAGAAGGATTGGTTTCCTGGGCACCTGATTGTGTGGTTGTTATGGGGATGGTGGAGATGAGTGAGTTGGGATAATATAAGAAAAGAGCTAATTAATTCCATTTATATCAAGAGTCACAGGATCAGAGAGCTGCTTGGCTTGGAAAGGCCTCCAACAGCAGCCAGTCCAACCAGCAACCCAACCCCACCATGGCCCCCAAACCATGGCCACAAGTGCCATGGCCACAGGGTTTGGAACACCTCCAGGGATGGAGACTCCAGCACCTCCCTGGGCAGCCTGTGCCAAGCCCTGACCACTCTGGCAGCACAGAAATTGTTCCTCATCTCCAACCTAACCCTGCCCTGGCACAATTCCAGGCCAGTTCCTCCCCTTTCACCTGATCCTAGGGAGCAGAGCCCAACCCCCACCTCACTGCAGCCTCCTCTCAGGGAGCTGCAGAGAGCAATGAGGTCTCCTCTCAGCCTCCTCTTCTCCAGGCTGCACACCCCCAGCTCCCTCAGCTGCTCCTCTCCAGCTCCTTCTTCTCCAGACCCTTCCCCAACTTTGGTGCCCTTCTCTGGACCTACTCCAGGCTCTCAATGTGCTCCTTGGAGTGAAGAGTCCAAAACTGAACCCAGCATTCAAGGTACAACCTCATCAGTGCAAGTTCAGAGGGCACAATCCCTGCCCTGCTCCTGCTGCCCACACCATTGCTGATCCAGGCCAGGCTGCTGCTGCCCTTCTTGCTCACCTGGGCACACTGCTGGCTCATCTTCAGCTGGTTGGCAGCCACCACCCCCAGGCCCTTTTCTGCTGGGCAGCTTTCCAGCCCTTCTACCCCAACAGAGCTCATTGCTGCCTGCAGCTGCCTGCAGGGAGGCTGTAGCCAGGTGGGGTTGGGCTCTGCTGCCAGGCAGCCAGGGACAGAAGAAGGGGACAGAGACTCAAGTTGTGCCAGGGCAGGTCTAGGCTGGATGTTGTTAGGAAGTTTTTGGCAGAGAGAGTGATTGGCATTGGAATGGGCTGCCCAGGGAGGTGGTGGAGTGGCTGTGGCTGGAGGTGTTGCAGCCAAGCCTGGCTGGGGCACTTAGTGCCATGGTCTGGTTGGTTGGGCAGGGCTGGGGGCTAGGTTGGGCTGCAGTTGCTTGGAGCTCCTCCTGATGCCATGATACTATGATTCTATACTTCCATGATTCTATGATCTGAGCTCCTCAATCCAGCCTGGCCAGAGCCCTCTTTAGAACCTTCCCACCCCCGAGGACAAAGGCAGAGAGTGAGGAGGTAGCTCAGAGAGCAGCCTGCAGACAGTTGGGTGATTGTGCTGCCTTCCTTGGAGTGCTCTCATCACCCAAGCTCCCAAGGGCAGGCAGGAGCAGACCAAATCCTTCACTCAGCCCTCAGCAGTGCTTGCCACGATGAGGGTGGTTAATTAACCTCACCTCTCTGACTTAAGCCCCAGCAGGTCTCAGCTCATCTCTCACCATTTGCTTTGTCTTTTGGGTTGCTTTGGGTGGGTTTTTTTTTAAAGCAAAGTAATGAAACCCAAAATGCACCAACCAAAGAAGCCTACAAAGAGACTTCAAGAGCCCAAGAGGCTTCCCTCTTCTGAAGGCCAGAGGAAAACAAGTGTGAGAAGAAAAAGCTATAGTAAATAGAGCATCTCTGCACTGCACAGGCAGCAAAGCACTGAGTGTGGCCTCACATTCAACAGCTTCAGCCACAATCATTTGGTGTCTACAAGGTAGAAGCCTTGAGGGACCCCCCTGGATGGTCTGATCCCAGCTTTAATGAAGGGCTGGAGAAAAGCAGCTGAGAGCAGCCTGATCAATAAAACACAGCCTCATCCCCAGCCCTTCAAAATGCATGCTAGGAAAGAGCAAACAAGCAGGTAAAAGAGGCCCTGGAGAGCAGCAGAGAGGCTGCAGCTCACAGAGCAGCTCACTCCCATCACGAGGCCTTGGGTGGAGGTGAGGAGGGAGAGAAATGGGAATGGTTTTAGCAGCTTTGCACCATGCCCTGAGCCTCCTCTGCTGCAGGCTGCACCCCCCCAGCTCCCTCAGCCTCTCCTCACAGGGCTGTGCTCCAGGCCCCTCCCCAGCCTTGCTGCCCTTCTCTCAACACCTTCCAGCACCTCAGCAGCTCTCTGCAATGGAGGAGCCCAGAACTGGACACAGCACTGCAGGGGTGGCCTGAGCAGTGCTGAGCACAGGGGCACAAGAACCTCCCTTGTCCTGCTGCCCACACTGCTCCTGAGCCAGCCCAGGATGCCATTGGCTCTGCTGCCCACCTGGGCACTGCTGCCTCCTCTGCAGCTCCTCTCTCCCAGCATCCCCAGGGCTCTTTTGGCTAAGATCAAGAAGAACTCCCTTGTCTTGCTGGCCACCCATGCAGCCTTTCCAACCTCTTGCACCTTGAGAGTCCTTCAAACCCCTCCAAAGCCCATTCCAAACTCTGAACTTCTCCCTTCCTCCCTCTGCCACATCTTGGCACTGCTCAAGCTCTCAGCTCATTAGGGAGCAGGCAGCTGCTGTGCCATTACCCCCAACCATCTCCTGCCCTACAGGAAGCCCATCATGGCTCCAGTGCTCTTCCTCCTGGTACCCAAGCACAGCAATCACTGCCTGGCCCACTCCTGGCCCAGAAGGAAGCACAAACAAACTGAGTTCTCCTCTGCTGGAGTTGAGCCTTTTCCTTGCACTGAGGCTTCCTCTAGCACACATCTTGGGGTAGTTACAGCAGCATCGACAGAGGGGGAGGATATTAGCCCAGGTCACCTGTGGGCTCCTATCTAATTAGACTTAAATGAAGCTGTTTGATAAGGAATTGCATTCCCCCAGCTTTAGGAATGAGGGCTGTGGAGGATAAGAGCAGCTGCAGAGTAACACCTCGTCTCAGACCAGCAAAGATTAGTGTTATGGCTAAATTATAGCCTGGCCCTGGAATGGGCTTATTTCTGTTCCCAGCACAGTGTTTAGATGAGGAAATCAGCAGCAGGGAGTGGATCTTCATTTGCTAATAGCAGGCAAGAGAGGAGCAGCTCAGCCAATCTGAGTGGCATCGGTGGGGCTGGGCAGGGCCTGGGCAGATACTGGGCAGCAGATGGCCCTGCCACAGCTACCAGCAGAGTGCTAAGCTGGGTAATGAGTTTCTGACACGGAGCAGTGTGGCAGGGAAGGCTCAGGCAGGGAGAGGGGGAGCAGAGTAAAATACAGGCTCCAAAATGTGAACAGAAGGAATCTGGAAGGAGTGAGGGGTGCTTAGAGGTGTGGTGAGAGGAGTGAGGGGTGCTTAGAGGTGTGGTGAGAGGAGTGAGGGGTGCTTAGAGGTGTGGTGAGAGGAGTGAGGGGTGCTTAGATGTGTGGTGGAAGGACTGAGGGGTGCTTAGAGGTGTGGTGAGAGGAGTGAGGGGTGCTTAGAGGTGTGGTGAGAGGAGTGAGGGGTGCTTAGATGTGTGGTGGAAGGAGTGAGGGGTGCTTAGAGGTGTGGTGAGAGGAGTGAGGGGTGCTTAGAGGTGTGGTAGAAGGACTGAGGGGTGCTTAGAGGTGTGGTGAGAGGAGTGAGGGGTGCTTAGAGGTGTGGTAGAAGGACTGAGGGGTGCTTAGATGTGTGGTGGAAGGACTGAGGGGTGCTTAGAGGTGTGGTGAGAGGAGTGAGGGGTGCTTAGAGGTGTGGTGGAAGGAGTGAGGGGTGCTTAGAGGTGTGGTAGAAGGACTGAGGGGTGCTTAGAGGTGTGGTGAGAGGAGTGAGGGGTGCTTAGAGGTGTGGTGAGAGGAGTGAGGGGTGCTTAGAGGTGTGGTAGAAGGACTGAGGGGTGCTTAGATGTGTGGTGAGAGGACTGAGGGGTGCTTAGAGGTGTGGTGAGAGGAGTGAGGGGTGCTTAGAGGTGTGGTGGAAGGACTGAGGGGTGCTTAGAGGTGTGGTGGAAGGAGTGAGGGGTGCTTAGAGGTGTGGTGGAAGGACTGAGGGGTGCTTAGAGGTGTGGTGGAAGGAGTGAGGGGTGCTTAGATGTGTGGTGGAAGGACTGAGGGATGCTCACAGGCATGGTGGAAGGACCAAGGGGTGCTTAGAGGTGTGGTGGAAGGACTGAGGGGTGCTTAGAGGTGTGGTGAGAGGACTGAGGGGTGCTTAGAGGTGTGGTGGAAGGAGTGAGGGTTGCTCACAGGCATGGTGGAAGGCCTGAGGGGTGCTCACAGGCATGGTGGAAGGAGTGAGGGTTGCTCACAGGCATGGTGGAAGGAGTGAGGGTTGCTCACAGGCATGGTGGAAGGACCAAGGAGTGCTTAGAGGTGTGGTGGAAGGAGTGAGGGTTGCTCACAGGCATGGTGGAAGGCCTGAGGGGTGCTCATCACTGTGCTGAAGCATCCAGACAGAGGACTGGGATGCAGAGAGGGAGAAGGTACTGTCAAGGGCAAAGCTGATGGATGCTGGTTCCAAATGCAATTCCCTTTATTGCCCATTGGCACAGACATTGGCTCCCTTATCTGGGGCAAGTGGCTGTCTCAGATGGGTGATAACAGAAGCATTTTAGGGCTGCATGAAGAATAATTCTCCCTTTCCCTGCTGACCTGGGATAGGAAGGGGAGAAAGGGATAAACCAAAACCAAACTGAAATAAAACAAGATTATTGATGCCAAACTGCTCTCTTTAGCTCTATTTCAAACCAGCTGGAAGGAGGGAGGGGGGGAGAAAGAATGGGAAGCTGAAGTGCTGCCAGTTGAATGGATGGCAAGGGGGTGCTGCTTGTTATTATCAGCCCTGCTAAACGACTGCAGGTGGTGTTCAAATGAGACACCTTCCCCGAGTGAGCAGAACACAAAAGGCTTCTCAAACCAGCCAGGAAGGTCTGCTTTGGCTCGTGGTTTTGTGGGCTTTTCTCTCCCCCCACCCCCACCCAGCTCCCACTTCACACTTTTAGAGGGCAGAGAACTCATTGCTGGAGCTGCCTCTGCTTGTCTCCTGTTGGAGTTCAGGGTTTAAAGAGTTCATTTCCACCTTCAGTTCCTTCCCCTTTCAATTTTCAGTTCTTTTGGGTTAAGAGGATCAGAGAACCTTGGGATCAGTGAGGGTGGCAAAGACCTCCAGAGCTGGGCTGGCCCAGCCATGAGCCCAGCACTGCCCCCACACCATGGGTCATGGCTCTCAGCAGCACATCTGCATGGCTCTGAAACCCCTCCAGGGATGGAGACTGCATGGGCCAGGCCTTGGCAGTCCTGTCCCTGGAGCTGTTCAAGGCAGGACTGGACGTGGCACTTGGTGCCATGGTCTGGCCTTGAGCTCTGTGCTAAAGGGTTGGACTTGATGATCTGTGAGGTCTCTTCCAGCCCTGATGATACTGTGAGACTGTGATACTGTGAAATTGCTCCTCAAGTCCACCCTCAAACTCCCCTGATGCAACCTAAGCCTCTTTGCTCTTCTTCTATCCCTCGTTCCTTGGGAAAAGAGAGACTGAGGGAGTTGTGGCTGTGCAGGCTGGAGAGGAGAAGGCTCCCAGGTGACCTCATTGTGCAATTCAGTATCTGAAGGAGGCTGCAAGAAAGTTGGGGAGGGAGTTTCTAGGCTGTGAGGGAGTGCCAGGACTGGGGGGAATGGAGCAAAGCTGGAGGTGGGGAGAGTCAGGCTGGAAGTGAGGAAAAAGTTCTTCATCATGAGAGTGGAGAGAGCCTGGAATGGGTTGCCCAGGGAGGTGGTGGAAGCCTCACCCCTGGAGGTGTTTAAGGCCAGGCTGGATGAGGCTCTGGACAGGCCTATCTGGTGTGAGGTGTCCCTGGGCATGGCAGGGGGGTTGGAACTGGCTGATCCTTGTGGTCCATTCCAACTGGTTGATTCTAAAAGGGACAACTCCCACCTGGCTCCATCCTCCTTTCAGGGAATTATAGAGAGCCAAAAGAAATCCTCAACCCCAAGCAGTGCTACAGGCTGGGGACAGAGTGGCTGAGGGGGACCTGGGGGGACTGGTTGGCAGCTGAACATGAGCCAGCAGTGTGCCCAGGTGGGCAGCAGAGCCAATGGCATCCTGGGCTGGCTCAGGAGCAGTGTGGGCAGCAGGACAAGGGAGGTTCTTGTGCCCCTGTGCTCAGCACTGCTCAGGCCACCCCTGCAGTGCTGTGTCCAGTTCTGGGCTCCTCCATTGCAGAGAGCTGCTGAGGTGCTGGAAGGTGTTGAGAGAAGGGCAGCAAGGCTGGGGAGGGGCCTGGAGCACAGCCCTGTGAGGAGAGGCTGAGGGAGCTGGGGGGGTGCAGCCTGCAGCAGAGGAGGCTCAGGGCAGAGCTCATTGCTGCCTGCAGCTGCCTGCAGGGAGGCTGTAGCCAGGTGGGGTTGGGCTCTGCTGCCAGGCAGCCAGGGACAGAAGAAGGGGACACAGCCTCAAACTGTGCCAGGGCAGGTTGAGGGTGGATGTTGTTAGGAAGCTCCTGTCAGAGAGAGTGATTGGCACTGGAATGGGCTGCCCAGGGAGGTGGTGGAGTGGCTGTGGCTGGAGGTGTTGCAGCCAAGCCTGGCTGGGGCACTTAGTGCCATGGTCTGGTTGGTTGGGCAGGGCTGGGGGCTAGGTTGGGCTGCAGGAGCTTGGAGCTCTCTGCCAACCTGCCTGGTTCTATTCCTATTCTGTTCCAAAGATCTTCCTAAAGAGAGGGATTTGCTTTGCCATCTTCAGGGTCAGCTGGTGGATGGAAGATCTCCACACAGAGATGGTCTAGAATCATAGAATGGGAGGTGTAGGAAGGCACCTTCAGAGATGGAGTCCTACTTGCATGCCAAAGCAGGATCACACAGGACAGGGCACACAGGAACACATCCCAGTGGGTCTGGAATGTCTGCAGAGAAGGAGACTTCGTCACCCTCTGGGCAGTCTGCTCCAGGGCTCTGCCACCCTTCAATTCAAGAAGCTCCTCCTCATCTTCAGATGGAACTTCTCATGCTGCAGTCTGTGCCCAGTGCCCCTTGTGCTGCCCCTGGGCACCACTGAACACAGCCTGGCCCCATCCTGCTGACAGCCACCCCTGGAGTGTTGCTCAGCACTGCTCAGATCCCCCTCAGGCTGCTCTCCTCCAGCCTAAACAGCCTCAACTCCCTCAGCCTTGGCTCCTCTCAGAGCTCTTCCAGTCCCCTCAGCACCTTTGCTGTGCCCTCTGCAGCACCTCCCTGCCCTTCCTGAACTGGGGAGCCAGAACTGGGAGCTGTTCTGCTCTGGCTGTGCCCCCAGTGGCTTCCACTCCATTTGGTTATTACTAATGTTTCCCAGCCCAGGCAGCGCTCCCAAAACCTCCCCGGGGGCAGCTTGCACCGAGCTGCGAACTCCTCGGACCCTCCCAGCGACTGCCAGCGCCGGCGGCAGCTGCTTCGCCTCTCCAGCGCCCTGCAGCAGCCAGGAGACAGCTCCGCTGCCAAGCACCCTCGGCAGCCAGCCAAAGGCTTCCATCCAAATTCCCCCCCCATGCCCCCAGGGGCTTCCACCCAGGCTCACCCAACCCCCCCCCCCCGGCACCCATCTGCCCAGCAGAGCCCACGTCGGGGAGGGATCGCGGCCGCAGGAGCCGAACCGCTGAGGACTCCCTGCCAGCCTCTCGGTGTGGCAGGCTTCAACTCCTTGTGTTCCCCAGCTGGAGACCTCCCTCCATGCCCCCTAGGAGCTTCCACCCAGGCTCACCCAAGCCCCTCCCGGCACCCATCTGCCCAGCAGAGCCCACGTCGGGGAGCGAACGCGGCCACAGGAGCCGAACCGCTGCGGACTCCCTGCCAGCCTCTCGGTGTGGCAGGCTTCAACTCCTTGTGTTCCCCAGCTGGAGACCCCCCCCATGCCCCTAGGGGCTTCCACCCAGGCTCACCCATCCCCCCCAGGCACCCATCTGCCCAGCAGAGCCCACGTCGGGGGATGAGCGTGGCCGCAGGAGCCGAACCGCTGCGGACTCCCTGCCAGCCTCTCGGTGCAGCAGGCTTCAGCTCCTTGCGTTCCCTGTGGCAGGCTTCAACTCCTTGTTGTTCCCCAGCTGGAGACCCCTCCCAGGGCTCTTTGCAACCCCAAAGAGTCCTTCAACCTTCACCTCCCAAGCTCCCTCTTCCCTTGCCCCTCCATCCCACTCCTCGCCGGCGAAGGAACCACCTCCGCTCCGCGCTCCCCTCCCTGCTCCAGGCTGCTGCTCCAGGTCTCCTCTGGTGATAATTCTCCAGGGGGTCGTGGGATCAAGAGAAGCAATTTAGAATAAATTGTGGTGGCTTCAGACTTTTGCATTAAACCCTGAACCCTGGGAGCTGGGCTGCAGCTCAGCACACCCCCGGGGTGGGGGGGGGAGGTTGTGTTTATTTATATCCCCCAAGCTCCTCGGCACACAACCTGCAGAGGCCAAGGAGAGCACAACGAGGAGGGGACAGTGTGGGGGAAGGCAGGAATATATCTTTGGCCTTTCTTTCCTCTCTTCAAACCCAAAGGCAAGTGAGAGTTTAATGGGCTCAGCTCAGCGAGAGGCCGTCCGGGGGTCAAGCTGCAGCCAAGTGCCCTTTCGGGAGGGTTGCTGCTGGGCAGAGTCTGTCTCTGAAAGGCTCTTCTAGGGTTTTGTTCAGTGAGGCTGCTGCAGCAGCAGCAAGTCAGGTCTGTGCTCACTGCCTCTGCCTTCAGTTCTGGGGAACCCAGCACAAGAAGGACCTGGAGCTGCTGGAGAGAGCCCAAAAGAGGCCACCAAGATGAGCGGAGGGCTGGAGAAGCTCTGCTGTGGGGACAGGCTGGGGGAGTTGGGGCTGTGCAGGGTGGAGAAGAGAAGGCTCTGAGGGAGCTGAATGGGCTGAAGTCTCCAGGGAGATCTCAGAGCAGCCTTCCAGTACCCAAAGGGGCTGCAGGGGAGCAGGGGAGGGACTTTGGATAAGGGCTGGGAGTGCCAGGAGGAGGGAGAATGGCTTTGAGGTGGGAGAGGGGAGAGGGAGAGTGAGGATGAGGAAGAGATTGTTGAGAGTGAGGGTGGGGAGAGACTGGCACAGGTTGTGGAGCACAGACAGTGAGAGTGGTGAGGCACTGGCACAGGTTTTCCCAGGGAGGTTGTGGAGCACAGAGTCACAGAATGTGATCAAAGATCACATTCTGTGACTCTGTGCTCCACAACCTCCCTGGAGGTGTTCAGGGCCAGGCTGGATGAAGCCTCGAGCAATCTGTGCAGGTGGGAGGTGTCCCTGCCCATGGCAGGGGGGGTTGGAATTGGATGAGCTTTAAGGTCCCTTCCAAGCTCAGGGAGATTATGATGCTGTGTCTGTTTTCTCTCCACAAGGTGTAGAGAAGGTGAGGATGACCTCCAGGGGCACCATAAATCAGGAGATAGGGGAGAAGATAGGAGCTCAGGTAGAGCTTCATAGAATTAGTCTTGTGCTGGAAGAAACCTCTAAGATCATCAAATGCAACCCAGCACTGCCAGGGCACCACAAATCAGGTGATTGCTCAGGGCAGAGCTGATTGCTGCCTGCAGCTGCCTGCAGGGAGGCTGTAGCCAGGTGGGGTTGGGCTCTGCTGCCAGGCAGCCAGCAGCAGAAGAAGGGGACACAGCCTCAAGCTGTGCCAGGGCAGGTCTAGGCTGGATGTTGTTAGGAAGTTGCTGGCAGAGAGAGTGATTGGCACTGGAATGGGCTGCCCAGGGAGGTGGTGGAGTGGCTGTGGCTGGAGGTGTTGCAGCCAAGCCTGGCTGGGGCACTTAGTGCCATGGTCTGGTTGGTTGGGCAGGGCTGGGGGCTAGGTTGGGCTGCAGGAGCTTGGAGCTCTCTTCTAGCCTGGTTGATTATAGAATCATGGAATCAGTCAGCGCTGGAAGGGAGCACAAGGAGCAGGCAGTGCCAACCCCCTGCCATGCCCAGGGACACCCTACCCTAGAGCAGGCTGCACACAGCCTCAGCCAGCCTGGCCTCAAACACCTCCAGCCATGGGGCCTCAACCCCCTCCCTGGGCAACCCATTCCAGCCTCTCACCACTCCCCTGCTCAACAACTTCCTCCTCACCTCCAGCCTCATTCTCCCCACCTCCAGCTTTGCTCCATCCCCCCCACTCCTGACACTCCCTAACAGCCTCAAAAGTCCCTCCCCAACTTTTTTGGAGCCCCCTTCAGATGCTGCAAGGCCACAAGAAGGTCCCCTGGGAGCCTCCTCTGCTCCAGCCTGCACAGCCCCAACTCTTTCAGGCTGTGCTCACAGCAGAGCTGCTGCAGCCTCTCAGCATCCTCCTGGCCCTGCTCTGGACTCGATTCTGTGACTCAATCCTGGTCACTCAGCAGCACTTCTCTGTGGCTTTTCAATCCCTCCAGGCATGGGCACAGAATCAACCAGGTTGGAAGAGACTTCCAGGAATCACTGAGTCCAACCTATCCCCTAACCCTTCTGATGAGCTAACCCCTGGCACTAAGTGCTGCCTGCAGCCTCCTCTGAAGCACCTCCAGGGATGGGCACTCCACCTCCCTGGGCAGCCCATTCCAATGCCAATCACCCTTTCCATGAAGAACTTCCTCCTCACATCCAGCCTAAGCACTGCACCACTCTCTTGGACAGCCTGTTCCAGTCCAGGACAACTCATTTTTGGGGGGGAAGAATTCCCCCAAACTTCCTCCTGCTTTCAGTTCATTTTGTTTTCCTTTTCTTTTCTTTTTGCTCTTGAGAGGCAGAGAGGAGGAGGCCAAAAGGAATGATTTGGAGAGATTTGATATTTTTTGGCATCTTCTGAAAGACATTTTCAGTTCTCTAATTGATTCCCTAACAAAAGCAGGCCAATCAGGTTAGTTCCCCCTTTTACACTCCCTCCATGGTGCTGGAAGACTTTGGATCTGCCCTGACCAAAGCTCATTTCCAAGCTCTGGAATAAAATCCTTGAACTGCTGCTGGGGGATGGAATTTGTTGAGTGTTTTCCCTTTTGCTCAGCTCCCTGCTAGAGCCTCAGCATCTCTCCCCCCCTCTCTTCACCCCGGGTGTGTCTGGCTTGAAGTGCTGATGGAATTAGAGTCCATCTCCACGACGTGGCCATCTGCTGTCGGTTGGGTGACCTACATGAGGTGAAATGAGATGTGTTGGGCTCCAGCCAGCTCCTGCAGCAGGCACCATGCCCCATCCTAAGCAGAAAGCAGCCTTGCCCAGCTTGAGTGATGCTAAAATCCCATCCTGACAGGCATCAAAGGCACTGGTTTGGTGGTGTGGGTTTTTTTTTTTGGGGTGGGTCCTTGGATGGTAATTTGCTCATGTCTCAGGCTGAAAACAGACAGCAACCTGAAATGAATAAAGCTTCCTAGGAGAGGGATACATAGAACCACAGAACCAGGCAGGTTGGCAGAGAGCTCCAAGCTCCTGCAGCCCAACCTAGCCCCCAGCCCTGCCCAACCAACCAGACCATGGCACTAAGTGCCCCAGCCAGGCTTGGCTGCAACACCTCCAGCCACAGCCACTCCACCACCTCCCTGGGCAGCCCATTCCAGTGCCAATCACTCTCTCTGACAGCAACTTCCTAACAACATCCAGCCTAGACCTGCCCTGGCACAGCTTGAGGCTGTGTCCCCTTCTTCTGGCCCTGGCTGCCTGGCAGCAGAGCCCAACCCCACCTGGCTACAGCCTCCCTGCAGGCAGCTGCAGGCAGCAATGAGCTCTGCCCTGAGCTTCCTCTTTTCCAAGCTAAACAACCCTTCCACCTAACTCCACCTCAAGCCAGGCTTGGTGTTATGGTAGGAAAGCTCTGAACACTGTGGCCTTGGTGAGGCTTCTGCAGCTCTGGCTTGCAGCCCTACAGCTGTGCCTGTCCTTCCCTCCTATTCCCAACCCATACCTCCTAGAGCAGATGGGCAGCTTCCCCTTGTCAATGCTAGAATCCCATCCTGACAGGCATCAAAGGCACTGGTTTGGTGCTTTTGGGGGGGAGTCTTTGGATGGTAATTTGCTCACATCTCAGGCTGAAAACAGACAGCAACTAGAAAGGAAAAAAACCTCCTAGGAGATGGGTTCATAGAAACATAGAATCAAGCAGGTTGGAGGGAGGCTGTAGCCAGGTGGGGTTGGTCTCTTCTCCCAGGCAACCAGCACCAGAAGAAGAGGACACAGTCTGAAGTTGTGCCAGGGCAGGTCTAGGCTGGATGTTGTTAGGAAGCTCCTGTCAGAGAGAGTGATTGGCACTGGAATGGGCTGCCCAGGGAGGTGGTGGAGTGGCTGTGGCTGGAGGTGTTGCAGCCAAGCCTGGCTGGGGCACTGAGTGCCATGGTTTAGGTGATTGGATAGAGCTGGCTGCTAGTTTGGCCTGGATGATCTTAGAGGTCTCTTCCAACCTGGTTGATTCTATGATTCCAAGCTCCTGCAGCCCAACCTAGCCCCCAGCCCTGCCCAACCAACCAGACCATGGCACTAAGTGCCCCAGCCAGGCTTGGCTGCAACATCTCCAAGGATGGAGATGAAAGGGGCAGAGATGGGGATCAAGGAGTTGGAGGTTGTGTTCCAGGTCCTGCTTGGGCATCGTTGTCCTGGAAGAGTCTGTTCCAAATGTCACAGAGCAGAGAACTGCTGGGGCTGGAAGAGGCCTTGGAGATCACCAAGTCCAACTGCTCACCTGGAGCTCACAGCCACAACATCACTGCACTGCTTGGGCTGGAAAAGGCCTCTGGGGACATCCAGTCATAGGATCATAGAATCAGCCAGGTTGGCAGAGAGCTCCAAGCTCCTGCAGCCCAACCTAGCTCCCAGCCCTGCCCAACTAACCAGACCATGGCACTCAGTGCCCCAGCCAGGCTTGGCTGCAACACCTCCAGCCACAGCCACTCCACCACCTCCCTGGGCAGCCCATTCCAGTGCCAATCACTCTCTCTGGGAGCATCCTCCTGCACAGATGTGTTTGTCCTTCCCTCCTATTCCAAACCCCTGCCCCTTAGAGCAGCTGGGAAGCTTCCCCCTTCCCAATCTAGTGCTATCTCTGCATATAAATGAAGAAATTTGAGCTTAAAACCTGTCAAGCCAACACCTTCCCTCAGGATTAAATCCACTTTGAAATTGTAAGGCTTCAAGAAGAAGAAGAAGAAGAAGAAAATAAAACCACCCAACAACCAAACCCAACCCAACCCAATCCCCTCCAACCAACCAACCAAATAAACAGGGGGAGGAGGAAGGAAGAAAATAAAACCCCAGAGGAAAAGGAATTAATAACTGCAGTGTTTTCTAATGTGCACAACTAAACAACCCCCTCACATCTAAATGAAATCTATATTGCATTCAGCTCCTGGTTTTGAGCTCAGCCCAGGCTGATTTGGCTCCACATTCATCCAAATTTCATGCTTCTCCTTTTGAAAGCAGCTTAGCAGCCACAGCTGCTCCCCTCCCCCTCTTCTCCCCTCCCTTCTTGCCTCATGGGTGGGTTTTGGAAGCTCAAATCAAAGCAACAGCCTCCAGAGATGGAAAGAAAAGGACTGGACTGTGTTCCTGGGGGGGGTGGCTTTGGGTTGGGGCAGGGTGGTGGCCAGGAGGTAGAATGGTAGAATGGGTTTAGGTTGGAAGGGAGTTCAAAGCTCAGCCAGTGCCAACCTCTCTGCAATAGGCAGGGACACCTCCAATGGGAATAGGTTGCTCAAGGTCTCATCCAGCCTGGATCTGAACACCTGCAGGGAGGTGGTGGAGCACAGAAGCACCCAATGTGATCAAAGATCACATTGGGTGCTTCTGTGCTCCACCACCTCCCTGGGAAACCTGTGCCAGGGTCTGACCACCCTCAACCTGTGCCAGTCTCTCACCACCCTCACTCCTTCCTCACATCCACTTTCAATCTCCCCTCTGCCACTTCAAACCCATTCCTCCTCCTCCTCTCATTCCCAGACCTTCTCAATAGTCCCTGCCCAACCCTCCTAGAGTTCCCTTTCAGATCCTGCAAGGCCACTCCAAGCTCTCCTGGAAGCCTTCTCCTCTGCAGCCTGCACAGCCCCAACTCTCTCAGCCTGTGCTCAGAGCAGAGCTGCTGCAGCCCTCTCAGCATCTTGGTGGCCTCCTCTGGGCTGGCTCCAACAGTTTGATTTGGATATCATCCTCCAAGGGCTGGAAAACCTCTGCTGTGAGGATAGGCTGAGGGAGATGAGGTTGCTCAGCCTGTAGAGCAGAAAGCTCCAGGGGGACCTTTGAGCTGCCTGCCAATAGCTGAAGGCTGCAGAGGGAGTTTTCATGAGGGTCTCTAGAGAGAGGACAAGGGGGAATGGTTTGGAGCTGAGGAAGAATCTGAAGGGGGCTACAGGAAAGCTGGGGAGGGACTTTTGGTTTTGGGTTAAGAGGATCAGAGAACCTTGGGATCAGTGAGGGTGGCAAAGACCTCCAGAGCTGGGCTGGTCCAGCCATGAGCCCAGCACTGCCCCCTCACCACTAACCCATGGCTCTCAGCAGCACATCTGCATGGCTCTGAAACCCCTCCAGGGATGGAGACTGCCTGGGCCAGGCCTTGGTAGTCCTCCAGAGGATGAAATTGCTCCTCAAGTCCACCCTCAAACTCCCCTGATGCAACCTGAGGCTCTTTGCTCTTCTTCTATCCCTTGTTCCTTGGGAGAAGAGAGACTGAGGCAGTTGTGGCTGTGCAGGCTGGAGAGGAGAAGGCTCCCAGGTGACCTCATTGTGCAATTCAGTATCTGCAGGAGGCTGCAAGAAAGCTGGGGAGGGAGTTTCTAGGCTGTGAGGGAGTGGCAGGAGTGGGGGGAACGGAGCAAAGCTGGAGGTGGGGAGAGTCAGCCTGGAGGTGAGGAAAAAGTTCTTCATCATGAGAGTGGAGAGAGCCTGGAATGGGTTGCCCAGGGAGGTGGTGGAAGCCTCACCCCTGGAGTGGAGGTGTTTAAGGCCAGGCTGGATGAGGCTCTGGACAGCCTGATCTGGTGTGAAGTGTCCCTGGGCATGGCAGGGGGGATTGGAACTGGCTGATCCCTGGGGCCAGGACTGGCTGATCCTTGGGGCCAGGATTGGCTGATCCTTGGGGCCAGGATTGGCTGATCCTCGGGGTCAGGACTGGCTGATCCTTGGGGCCAGGATTGGCTGATCCCTGGGGCCAGGACTGGCTGATCCTTGGGGCCAGGATTGGCTGATCCTTGGGGCCAGGACTGGCTGATCCTTGGGGCCAGGACTGGCTGATCCTTGGGGCCAGGATTGGCTGATCCTGGGGTCAGGACTGGCTGATCCTTGGGGCCAGGATTGGCTGATCATGGGGTCAGGACTGGCTGATCCTTGGGGCCAGGATTGGCTGATCCTTGGGGCCAGGACTGGCTGATCCCTGGGGCCAGGATTGGCTGATCCTGGGGTCAGGACTGGCTGATCCTTGGGGCCAGGATTGGCTGATCCTTGGGGCCAGGACTGGCTGATCCTGGGGTCAGGACTGGCTGATCCTTGGGGCCAGGACTGGCTGATCCCTGGGGCCAGGACTGGCTGATCCTTGGGGCCAGGACTGGCTGATCCTTGGGGTCAGGACTGGCTGATCCCTGGGGCCAGGACTGGCTGATCCTTGGGGTCCCTCCCAGATCTGCAGATTCTGTGACTCCATGATAAGAAGTTCTTCAGTGCCAGGGTGGTGAGACTCTGGAACAGGCTGCTCAGGGAGGTTCTGCCTCCTCCCTGGGGGTGTTCAAGGCCAGGTTGGATGAGGCATTGGAGAAGCAAATCTAGTTGAGCAGAGCCTCTGCCCATGGCCTGGAGGCTGCAGGAGATGAGCTCTAAGGTCCTGTCCAGCCTGGATCATGCTCTGATTTTGTGACTCTCAGTAGGGACCCAACCTGCACACATCCCAGCTTGCTCCATGCCCCAAGAGGAGAAATCAGAGAATAGAATCAGAGAACCACAGAACCAGGCAGGTTGGCAGAGAGCTCCAAGCTCCTGCAGCCCAACCTAGCCCCCAGCCCTGCCCAACCAACCAGACCATGGCACTAAGTGCCCCAGCCAGGCTTGGCTGCAACACCTCCAGCCACAGCCACTCCACCACCTCCCTGGGCAGCCCATTCCAGTGCCAATCACTCTCTCTGCCAGCAGCTTCCTAACAACATCCAGCCTAGACCTGCCCTGGCACAGCTTGAGCCTCTGTCCCCTTGCTCTGTCCCTGGCTGCCTGTCTGGCAGCAGAGCCCAACCCCACCTGGCTACAGCCTCCCTGCAGGCAGCTGCAGGCAGCAATCAGCTCTGCCCTGAGCCTCCTCTGCTGCAGGCTGCACCCCCCCAGCTCCCTCAGCTTCTCCTCACAGGGCTGTGCTCCAGGCCCCTCCCCAGCCTTGCTGCCCTTCTCTCAACACCTTCCAGCACCTCAGCAGCTCTCTGCAATGGAGGAGCCCAGAACTGGACACAGCACTGCAGGGGTGGCCTGAGCAGTGCTGAGCACAGGGGCACAAGAACCTCCCTTGTCCTGCTGCCCACACTGCTCCTGAGCCAGCCCAGGATGCCATTGGCTCTGCTGCCCACCTGGGCACTGCTGCCTCCTCTGCAGCTGCTCTCTGCCAGCACCCCCAGGGCCCTCTCTGCCTGCCTGCTCTCAGCCACTCTGGCCCCAGCCTGGAGCTGCTTGGGGTTGTTGTGGCCAAAGTGCAGAGCCCTGCACTTGGCCTTCTTCAATCTCATCCCCTTGGCCTCTGCCCGCCCATCCACACCCCTATAAGTCCCTCCCTGCCCAGCTGAAGGTGGCACAAAGGATGCTTGGTGTGTGTAGATCCCCTCATTGCTTAGGGAGGTTACAAAAGGCATTTCAGGCAGGAGCCATCTGCCTTTTTTTTCCCCTTGAAAGAGAGAAAAAAGCAGGTTTTGTGGAGAAGAATGGTGTGGACACCTTAGCAGTGGGGAACCCCTGATCAAGTCCAGGAAGGGAGGTAGATTGGATAGATCAAATACACTGAAACCTGTTGTCACAGCAGCAAATTTCACAGGTACAGAAACAAATCCCCTGCAGGGATGCAAGTGGCAGATTGCTTCTGTTCCTTCAAAACACCCAAACGTGGAGATTGGCTGCCAGTCACTGGTGGTGTTCCCCAAGCATCAGTGCTGGGCACAGTCCTGGTCAATATCTTTAGTGATGATCTGGAGCAGGGGATTGAGTCCAGCAGCAGTGAGTTTGCAGATGGCACCAAGCTAGGAGCAGCTGTGGAGCTGTGGGAGGGGAGCAGAGCCCTGCAGAGGGACCTGGGCAGGCTGCATGGGTGGGCAGAGGCCAAGGGGATGACACTGAACAAGGCCAAGGGCAGGTTCTGCACTTTGGCCACAACAACCCCAAGCAGCTCCAGGCTGGGGCCAGAGTGGCTGAGAGCAGGCAGGCAGAGAGGGCCCTGGGGGTGCTGGCAGAGAGCAGCTGCAGAGGAGGCAGCAGTGCCCAGGTGGGCAGCAGAGCCAATGGCATCCTGGGCTGGCTCAGGAGCAGTGTGGGCAGCAGGACAAGGGAGGTTCTTGTGCCCCTGTGCTCAGCACTGCTCAGGCCACCCCTGCAGTGCTGGGTCCAGTTCTGGGCTCCTCCATTGCAGAGAGCTGCTGAGGTGCTGGAAGGTGTTGAGAGAAGGGCAGCAAGGCTGGGGAGGGGCCTGGAGCACAGCCCTGTGAGGAGAGGCTGAGGGAGCTGGGGGGGTGCAGCCTGCAGCAGAGGAGGCTCAGGGCAGAGCTCATTGCTGCCTGCAGCTGCCTGCAGGGAGGCTGTAGCCAGGTGGGGTTGGGCTCTGCTGCCAGGCAGCCAGGGCCAGAAGAAGGGGACACAGCCTGGAGCTGTGCCAGGGCAGGTCTAGGCTGGATGTTGTTAGGAAGTTGCTGGCAGAGAGAGTGATTGACACAGGAATGGGCTGCCCAGGGAGGTGGTGGAGTGGCTGTGGCTGGAGGTGTTGCAGCCAAGCCTGGCTGGGGCACTGAGTGCCATGGTCTGGTTGGTTGGGCAGGGCTGGGGGCTAGGTTGGGCTGCAGGAGCTTGGAGCTCTCTGCCAACCTGCCTTGTTCTGTGGTTCTATGTGTCCCATGGCCCAGTTGGGCTGCTGCTGGGATAGGAGGGAATGGAGCAAAGCTGGAAATGGGCAGATCCAGACTCGTTGTAAGGAAGAAGTTCTTCAGCATTAGGATGGTGAGACCCTGGAACAGGTTGCCCATGGAGATGGTGGAAGCCTCATCCCTGGAAGTGTTTGAGGCCAGGCTGGCTGAGGCTGTGTGCAGCCTGCTCTAGGGTAGGGTGTCCCTGGGCATGGCAGGGGTTTGGAACTGGCTGCTTCTTGTGCTCCCTTCCAGCCCTGACAGTTCTATGATTCTAAGAGAGGGCAACCACGGAGGTGCCAACTGCTGTTTGAGTTCCCCATGGCCAGCAGGGCTCTGAGCATTGCCTGTGTCCTGCAGCCACAGCCCAGAGCCAGGCAAAGGAGCAGATGGACAGCAGTTGTGTTGCTGTCTGCCTGCACCTGCCAAATGAGCTTCCTTCCCCCAGCCACAGCCGTTTCCAAGTGCTCTTGAAAGCAGGAGGAGTTGGCAAGCTGCTGCTGCTGCTGCCCTGCTGGAGCTGGAGCTGCAGAGTGGTGTTGGGGAAGATCATTGGAGCTCAGCTTACACAGAACCATAGAGTGCCAGGGGCTGGGAGGGACCTCCAGAGCTCAGCCAGCCCAAGCCCTGCCAGAGCAGGAGCACCCAGAGCAGAGCACACAGAACACACAGAGAGGGAGACTCCACAGCCCCCCTGGGCAGCCTGTGCCAGGCTCTGCCACCCTCACAGGGACAAAATTCCTCCTCCTCTTCCCATGGCACTTCCTCTGCCTCAGCTCCCACCACTGCCCTTGTGCTGGCATTGGGCACCCCCAGCAGAGCAGAGCTGGCTCCAGCCTCTGGCACTGCCCTGCACACCTCTGGAACCATTGCTGAGGTCACCTCTCAGCTCCTCTCCCAGCTCCCAGCCCCAGCTCCCTCAGGCTCTGCTCCTAACAGAGCTGTTCCCTTCCCTTCAGCAGCTCTGGGCTCTGTGCTGGGCTCTCTCCAGCACTTCTGTGTCCCTCTTGAACTGGGGGCCCAGAACTGGACACAGGACTCCAGATGCAGCCTCAGCAGGGCAGAGCAGAGGGGCAGGAGAACCTCTCTGGACCTACTCACCACAGCCCTTCTGACCCACCCCAGAGAGGCACTGCCCCTCCTGGCTCCCAGAGCTCACTGCTGCCTCCCTGGAGGGGCTGGGTGCTTGTGGGGAAAAGGATTTGTGATGTGGTAAAACAGCAGAGAAGCTCTTGGGCTGGAAGGCATCCTCAAAGGTCATCCTGCCCAACCCCCCTGCAGGCAGCAAGGACACCTCCACCTGGAGCAGGCTGCTCAGGCCCACAGCAAGGCTGATCTTGGACACCTCCAGGGATGGAGACCCAACCACAGCCCTGGGCAGCCTGTTCAGGATTTCACCACTCTCATTGTACAGAACTTCCTCCTCATGTCCAACCTAAATCTGTCCTGCTCCAGTTTTAAACCATTGCCCCTACTGCTAGCACCCCAAGCCCTTCCAAACAGTCCCTCCCCACTTCTCCTGTAGCCCTTTTCAGGTACTGGAAGGCTGCTCTGAGGTGTCCTGGAGCCTTCTCTCCTGCAGGCTGAACAGCCTCAACTCTCCCAGCCTGTCCCCAGAGCAGAGCTGCTCCAGCCCTCTGAGCATCTTTGTGGACCCCTCTGAACCCCATCAGGTCCAGGTTCTTCTTGTGCTGGGGGCTCCAGAGCTGGCCCCAGCCCTGCAGGTGACGTCTGAGCAGGGCAGAGCAGAGGGGCAGGAGCTCCTCTCAGCATCTCTGCCCACACTGCTGTGGGTGCAGCCCAGGCTGCCCTTGGCCTTCTCTGCTGCCAGTGCCCACTGGGCTCCTGCCCAGCCTCTGCCCCCCCAGCACCCCCAAATCCTTCTCTGCAGGGCTGCTCTCAGTCTCACCACCCTCAGCCTGGGCTGGCAGCTGGCATTCAAGCCTCTTTGGACTCACCCCAGAGACATTTGGCAGCTCTGAGGTGATTGACTGCCTCGCAGGCTGAGTTTGCTCATCCCAAGAGGGACGATCCGGAGGGATGACCCCAAAGCAGGACCCCAAAGCTCTATCTGCAGGCATCTCCACACAAGCCCTGGCTCTGCTGGAGCTAGGTTTGTTATCAGCTTAATAGGGCCAAGACTTCAATCCATCCTTGCAATAAACCAGAGGAATGTTGTTGGCCTTGCATTTTTCTCATCAAATAAAGGCTTGCTTTCCTCCCCCCCTCCTCTCCTAACCCTGAGATAGCTTCCCAGGCTCAGCACTGTGGAATTACAGATACAGCCAGTGCCTATTAGCTGTAAAAATCTTTGCCTTGATAACGAAAGGGGGGCTGGGGGGGGGTGAGATTTATGTCTGAGAATCAGCAGCTCCATCCCCAACAAGAGCCCTGAGCCCCTGCATCAATCCGCAGCAGAGGGAAGCGAACGAGGCCAGCACTGTTAATTGGCAGCTCTGGCACCTCCAGCAGGGCTGAGCTGGAGGGGTGAAGCTTCCCCCTTTTGCCCCCAGGGTGAGCTTTGGCCAAGGTCAAGCTCCTTTGGCAAGTTGCTGGTAGGGGTTGGGGGGGGGGAATATTTGTGGTTGGGGTTTCCTGGGTGGTGCTTCCAGGCTACTGGAAGCCTGCAGAGGGACCTGGCCAGGCTGGATGTGTGGGCAGAGGCCAAGGGGATGAGACTGAACAAGGCCAAGGGCAGGTTCTGCACTTTGGCCACAACAACCCCAAGCAGCTCCAGGCTGGGGCCAGAGTGGCTAAGAGCAGGCAGGCAGAGAGGGCCCTGGGGGTGCTGGCAGAGAGCAGCTGCAGAGGAGGCAGCAGTGCCCAGGTGGGCAGCAGAGCCAATGGCATCCTGGGCTGGCTCAGGAGCAGTGTGGGCAGCAGGACAAGGGAGGTTCTTGTGCCCCTGTACTCAGCACTGCTCAGGCCACCCCTGCAGTGCTGTGTCCAGTTCTGGGCTCCTCCATTGCAGAGAGCTGCTGAGGTGCTGGAAGGTGTTTGGAGAAGGGCAGCAAGGCTGGGGAGGGGCCTGGAGCACAGCCCTGTGAGGAGAGGCTGAGGGAGCTGGGGGGGTGCAGCCTGCAGCAGAGGAGGCTCAGGGCAGAGCTGATTGCTGTCTGCAGCTGCCTGCAGGGAGGCTGTAGCCAGGTGGGGTTGGGCTCTGCTGCCAGGCAGCCAGGGACAGAAGAAGCGGACACAGCCTGGAGCTGTGCCAGGGCAGGCTCAGGCTGGAGGTTAGGAAGAAGTTCTTCCCAGAGAGAGTGATTGGCATTGGAATGGGCTGCCCAGGGAGGTGGTGGAGGCACTGTCCTTGAAGGTCTTCAAGCAAAGCCTGGCTGAGGCACTTAGTGCCATGGTCTGGTTGGTTGGGCAGGGCTGGGGGCTAGGTTGGGCTGCAGGAGCTTGGAGCTCTCTGCCAACCTGCCTGGTTCTATGATTCTATGATTTGACTGCGAAGGGAACAAATCAAAGCCTCTTCCTCAGGAGGCTTAAATGGGCCATACACAAGAGCCTCCTGCTCCTGCATACCAATGGGCTCATAAAGCCACAGACTGGGTTTGCTCAGGTTAATTCCCACACACTTCATTTACTCACTGCTATTTATCCAAGCTGCCTTCTATTCCCAGGCAGGTACCAGCAGGATTCGTGGGACAGGTTGGAAAAGACCTCCCCAAGCATCAGCTGGGCAGAGAAAGGGTTTAAGTTGGAAGGGATCTGAAAGTTCAGCCAGTTCTAAGCCCTGGGTCATAGGCAGGGGATGCTTCCCACTGGAATTGGTTGCTCAAGGTCTCATCCAACCTGGATCTGAACACCTGCAGGGAGGTGGTGGAGCACAGAAGCACCCAATGTGATCAAAGATCACATTGGGTGCTTCTGTGCTCCACCACCTCCCTGGGAAACCTGTGCCAGTGTCTCCCCACCCTCAACCTGTGCCAGTCTCTCACCACCCTCACTCCTTCCTCACAGCCACTTTCAATCTCTCCTCTGCCACTTCAAACCCATTCCTCCTCCTCCTCTCATTCCCAGACCTTCTCAATAGTCCCTGCCCAACCCTGCTAGGGTCCTCTTTCAGATCCACTCCAAGCTCTCCTCCAAGCCTTCTCCTCTGCAGGCTGCACAGCCCCAACTCTCTCAGCCTGTGCTCAGAGCAGAGCTGCTGCAGCCCTCTCAGCATCTTGGTGGCCTCCTCTGCACTGCCTCCAACACTTCCATGTGCTGCTTGTGCTGGGGGCTGCAGAACTGCCCCCAGGACTGCAGGTGGGGTCTGAGGAGAGCAGAGCCCAGGGGCAGAATCCCCTCCCTTGCCCTGCTGCTGTTGATGGTGGTGAGGAGAGGAAGGCTTTCTTAGGACCACTTGGTGCCTGCCTCCATCATGGGATGGAGAAGGCTCTCTGCACTCCACCAAAGCTTGAGGCATCCTTTGTGTCCAGCTGGGGTCTGGCCCAGCCTTTCGAGGTGACAGCAGAGTAGCAAGGAGCTGTCCCAGCAGCCTGGCAAGTTGAGGCTTCAAGCAGCCCAGAGCAGGGAATCCACTGCTGCCCTTGGGAGATGATTCCCATGTCTGACTGCTCTGCCTGGCAGCAGAACCCACTTCTGGAACCCACTCAGCATCCCCCCAGCAGTAACTTGTCCCCCTCACCCCTTGTCTTTTCCAAGGGAGTCTCCATCCTCTTGGATTCTGTTCAAGGCCACCAGCCCTGGGGACATCATCACTGGGCACTGATGTGGCCATACCTCAAACTCAGGGTTCACTATTCAGGCCCTCAGTCCACGATGCTGGAGCAGGTCAAGAGAAGGGCAACAAAGCTGGAGAAGAGGGCTGGGTTAGAGCAGCTGAGGGAGCTGGGGGTGTTTAGTGTGGAGAAGAGGAGGCTGAGGGCAGAGCTCATTGCTTCTACAGCTCCATGAGAGGAGGCTGCAGCCAGGTGGGGGTTGGGTTCTTCCTAGGATCAGGGGATAGAAGGAAAGGAAAGGGCCTGGAATTGTACCAGGGCAGGGATAGGTTGGAGCTGAGGAACAATTCCTTTGCTGCCAGAGTGGTCAGGGCTTGGCACAGGCTGCCCAGGGAGGTGCTGGAGTCCCCATCCCTGGAGGTGCTCTGGAACCCTGTGGCCATGGCACTGGGGGCCATGGTATGGTGGCCATGGTGGGGTTGGGTTGCTGGTTGGGTTCAATGGCCTCAGAGGTCCCTTCTAAGCAGAGCAGTTCTATGATCCTACTCTGCTATACTGTTCCTAACACCCCAAACCATCAAGACCCCCAAGGTCTTCTGTTCTTGTCCCCCAACACACTACTCCCCCTGGGTGCCCCCCACCTGTGCTTTTCTGCATAGGTGCAACCAGACCTCGCTTCTTGGGGTGCCCCTGGGCAAGCTGTGTGAGCTGGCAGGGAGCTGGGGGTGTCTCATAGCCTAAGCTCCTGCCCTCAAGCCATCAAATCCACCTAAACTGCTCCTGACAGCTGCTTGTCTAAACTACTCTGAGGAGCAGAGTCTGCAGCCCCCCCCAGGTAACCTCCTCACAGCTGAGCTCTGCTGCTGCTGCTCTCTGCCTCCTGTGCCCCACAGAAAATGCCAAGAGGCTAAAATCATAACCACTAAACCATTGGCATTGGTTCCTCTTCATGATGGAGGTGACCTGAACCAGCAGCTGGGGAATGGATGGGCCCCAAGAGGAGGCTCTGCCAGGCCCAGGAGGTTTGGGCTGCTGTGCAAAGCCCCTCTGGGGAGATGGCTAAGGTGAAATCTCCTCTCAGCTCTTGGTCATCAGCCAATGTATCCCTAGGCTCAGGGGACTGCTAGGAGCAGCTGTGGAACTGTGGGAGGGTAGCAGAGCCCTGCAGAGGGACCTGGCCAGGCTGCATGGGTGAATGGTCTCCATTCCCCCCACTCCTGCCATTTCCTCACAGCCTCAAAAGTCCCTCCCCAGCTGTTTTGCAGCTCCCTTCAGATCCTGCAAGGCCACAAAAAAGTCGCCTGGGAGCCTCTTCTGCTCCAGCCTACACAGCCCCAACTCTTTCAGCCTCTGAGCATCCTCCTGGCCCTGCTCTGGACACTCTCCAGCATCTCCACAGCCCTCTTGTCCCAGGGGCTCCAGAACTGGATGCAGCACTCCAGGTGGGCTCTCAGCAGAGCAGAGCAGAGCAGAGGGGCAGAATCCCCTCCCTGGCCCTGCTGGCCACACTGCTGCTGCTGCAGCCCAGGCTCTGCTTGGCTCTCTGGGCTGCAAGTGCACACTGCTGGCTCCTGCTGAGCTTCTCCTCCAGCAGCACCCCCAAGTGCCTCTCCTCAGGGCTGCTCTCCAGCCTGGCACTGCCCAGCCTGGATTTGTGCTTGGCATTGCCTCAACCCAGCTGTAGGACCTTGCACTTGGTCTGGTTGAACCTCCTGAGCTTGGCTTGTGCCCACCTTTGCAGCCTGTCTGTGCTCCACAATCTCCCTGGAGGTGCTCAAGGCCAGATTGGATGAGGCCCTGAGCAGCCTCTGTTGGTGTGAGGTGTCCCTGCCCATGGCAGGGGACTTAGAACTGGATGATCTTTAAGGTCCCTTCCAACCCAACCCATTCTAGGACATAATAAATGCAAGAAGCCCTCCTGGTGTGGCTTGGTGATGCAAAGGGACAGAAGCAACCTGGATGTCTCTGGCATGGCACTGGGGCATTGGAGATGCCACTCACTGCCCAGCCTGGGTTTGTGCTTGGGATTGCCTCAACTCAGCTGCAGGACCTCGTCCTTGCACCCTCTCACTTGCTTCTAGCTGGCTGCCTTGGCTCAGCTTGGCAAAAAGCAAAGCTTGCTTTGCCACGAGTTGCAAGGCAATTGTCCCTGGGGAGGCTGGAAGGGCTCCAGAGCAGAGCTGCTGCCACGAGAGAAGCTCTGGAAGCTGACCCATGTGGGCTGAGGTTAAGGGAAGTGAGCAGGGACAGCCCCAAGCAGGAGATTGCTCATTTCTGCTGGGGGCTGTGGCTATAAATAAAGCTCAGGATCTAAGAACAAATAACAGAGAAGAGGACAGCTGAGTGGGTTTGTTCTGCTCCAGCAGTGCAAGGGGAAAGCTTTAAAGAGACACGAGCCTGGATTCCTAGAAATGAAAGCTAAGCCAAAGGCAGCTCAGCCAGATCAGGGCCACACCAGGATCTGCCAGAACTCACTGCAACACCTGAGCCCTTCCACCTCATTTGGGTGCCAAATGGAGCTAAAATAGCAGCAGCAGAGAGCTGCTTCCTGCCCCAGTTCTCCCTGTGCTGCCCATTCCCAGGCAGAGCTGCCAGGCTTGGGGAGCAGAGGCAAAGAAAGAGCAAGCTGCAAAGGAAAGAGTGAGTTGGATCAGAGATGTTATGGCCTCTCTGGGGCCCTTGCCAGGGTTTCATCCTCCCCACAAATGCTCCTGGCAGTGTGTTCCCAGCGTGAGCACTGCCAGAGGGCAGAAGGGGTCGGGTACGGTGCGGGTGGCACCAGGCTTGGCACCGCTGATGAGGGAGGGCTGAAGCTGGGCACCAGGCAGCTGGACTGGGAAGATGTGAAGGGAAGGGCTTTGTAGTGCCATGTTCTGCCAGAGCTGGGAGCTGGCTGCTGCCCTGCAGCATTCAGCCCCCTCCCAAAATGGCATGAGAAAGGCCTTAAGGCTTTGAAGGGATTGAGGCCAGCAGCAGTGAGTCTGCAGAGGACACCAAGCTAGGAGCAGCTGTGGAGCTGTGGGAGGGGAGCAGAGCCCTGCAGAGGGACCTGGCCAGGCTGCATGGGTGAGCAGAGGCCAATGGGATGAGACTGAACAAGGCCAAGGGTCTCAGCAGAGCACTCTCCCCACCTCCAGCTTTGCTCCATTCTCCCCACTCCTGCCACTCCCTCACAGCCTCAAAAGTCCCTCCCCAGCTTTTTTGTAGTCCCCTTCAGATGCTGCAAGGCCACAAGAAGGTCCCCTGGGAGCCTCCTCTGCTCCAGCCTGCACAGCCCCAACTCTTTCAGGCTGTGCTCACAGCAGAGCTGCTGCAGCCTCTCAGCATCCTCCTGGCCCTGCTCTGGACACTCTCCAGCATCTCCACAGCCCTCTTGTGCCAGGGGCTCCAGAGCTGGATGCAGCACTCCAGGTGGGCTCTCAGCAGAGCAGAGCAGAGCAGAGCAGAGGGGGAGAATCCCCTCCCTGGCCCTGCTGGCCACACTGCTGCTGCTGCAGCCCAGGCTCTGCTTGGCTCTCTGGGCTGCAAGTGCACACTGCTGGCTCCTGCTGAGCTTCTCCTCCAGCAGCACCCCCAAGTCCCTCTCCCCAGAGCTGCTCTCCAGCCTGGCACTGCCCAGATCTCTTTTTCTCCCAGGGGGGGTTGAGTTCATTACTGCCAGCACCTGGCAATGATTGGTTCCTGTGGCTGAGCTGCTTGGTTGGAGCCACATTAAGAAAGGCAAAAAAAGAGAGGAACAAAATCATTTGCTTCCCCTTTGCTGAACCTGCTCCCCGTGGAGCAGGAGGAGGGCAGCTGAGCTCTTTCAGCTCCCACTTATTGGCTGCTTTTGATTTTACTTGGGCAGCTACCTGGCACATTAAGTGCACCTTCTCCTCTCCCTGCAGCCCACTTAGTGCAAGCAAACAGGAGAAGCTTTCTGCTTCCACTGTAGGAGAGGGGAAAGCAAAGAAGGAGCAGCAACCCTTCAGCTGGTAACAAGAGGACTGCACCCCTTGCCTGCTAGGGGCTGGGCTCTGCAAGCAAAGCTTCCACAGGTGCCACCAAGGTAGCAGCAGCTCCCTTGGATGGGGACAGCAGGGGTGGGGGTAGGGGGAGGGGATGCTGGGCTTTGAGGGGGAGTAAAACACCCAAGAGTCAACTGGTTTGGAGGAAGAAAAGGATCATTCTGGCTGCTCCTTTTGCTTTCCTCACCTGTAAAGCAGGAATGGGAAGAGGAGATGAGATTTGCTGCTCTCTGCTTGCTGCCCCTTCCTCAGTCACCTGAGCCAGGTGACATCCTCAGGTCCTCTCCCCTCTGGCTCCCCTCTGTGCTCTGGTGCCCAGGAGGGGCAATGCCTCTCTGGGGTGGGTCAGAAGGGCTGTGGTGAGTAGGTCCAGAGAGGTTCTCCTGCCCCTCTGCTCTGCCTGCTGAGGCTGCAGCTGCAGTCCTGTGTCCAGTTCTGGGCCTCCCAGGTCAAGAGGGACACAGAAGTGCTGGAGAGAGCCCAGCACAGAGCCCAGAGCTGCTGAAGGGAAGGGAACAGCTCTGTTAGGAGCAGAGCCTGAGGGAGCTGGGGCTGGGAGCTGGGAGAGGAGGAGCTGAGAGGTGACCTCAGCAATGGTTCCAGAGGTGTGCAGGGCAGTGCCAGAGGCTGGAGCCAGCTCTGCTCTGCTGGGCCATGCCCAATGCCAGCACAAGGGCAGTGGTGGGAGCTGAGGCAGAGGAAGTGCCATGGGAAGAGGAGGAGGAATTTTGTCCCTGTGAGGGTGGCAGAGCCTGGCACAGGCTGCCCAGGGGGGCTGTGGAGTCTCCCTCTCTGCAGATATTCAGTCCCTGCCTGGATGTGTTCTGTGTGCTCTGCTCTGGGTGCTCCTGCTCTGGCAGGGCTTGGGCTGGCTGAGCTCTGGAGGTCCCTCCCAGCCCCTGGCACTCTGTGGTTCTGTGATTCTGACTTTGATGTCAGGCCCTGGGGGCAGATAGGGAATCCTGCACCCTTTGAGGCTCATCCTGCCTCTGCAGGTCCCAACACCTCTTCTGGCCTTGAGACTGGATGATCTTAAAGGTCTTTCCCAACCAAGCCAGCTCCATGATTCCACCTGCAGGGACAGATGCTGTGGTCACCAAGAGGTTTCAAGGGTCCTGAAAGATGTTGGATGGCCACAGCAGGCTTCAGTGAGATCAGTGATGGCTTCAGCAGCAGAGGAAAAAGGCTTTTGGCAGCTGCCAAACAGAGTCATGGAACTGTCAGGGCTGGAAGGGACCTCAAGGATCATCCAGTTCCAGCCCCCTGCCATGGGCAGGGACACCTCACACTAGATCAGGTTGCTCAGAGCCACATCCAGCCTGGCCTTGAACACCTCCAGGTTGGCAGCAGTCAGAGGGCCCTGGCAGGAGGAAGTTATGGGGACCATCAAGAAATGGAGTGCAGGAGAAGGGCAGAGCTGGCAGCCAAGGAGGGCACAATGCTTGCACGATAGGAAGTGTGGGTGCCCTGTGAGGCTCTCACTGCACAAGTGGTGCAATCCCAGAACTGCCTGGCTGGGAAAAGGCCTCTAAGCTCACCAAGGCCATCAACCACTCTGGCAGCAAAGAAATTGTTCCTCATCTCCAACCTGACCCTGCCCTGGCACAAGTTCAGGACATTTGTTCTCCTTCTCTCCCCTGATCCTGGGGAGCAGAGCCCAACCCCCACCTCATTCCAGCCTCCTCTCAGGAGGCTCAGAGAGCAATGAGGTCTCCTCTCAGCCTCCTCTGCTCCAGGCTGCACACCCCCAGCTCCCTCAGCTGCTCCCCAGCCCCTCCCCAGCTTTCTTATCCATCAAGGACCTCTCAGCCTCTCAGCACCCCCAGCTCCCTCAGCTGCTTCTCCCCAGCCCTCTTCTCCAGACCCTTCCCCAACTTTGTTGCCCCTCTCTGGCCCTGCTCCAGCCCCTCAATGTCCTCCTTGGGGTGAGAGGCCCCAGGCTGAGCCCAGCACTCCCTGTGCAGCCCTGCTGAGCTGCTGCTGAGCTGCTGCTGAGCCAGGGCTGCCTTTGCTGCTGAGTGCAGCCCTTGGGCCCCTCGTCACCAGCCCAGAAACAGGGCTGCCAGTTGGGAATGGAAGAGCTGGAGCTTCACTAATGGGGCCTTAGGCAGGAGGTGGGATGTGGAACAGAGGTGTTAGGTCAGCCTGGAGAGACATCAGCCCTCTGCAAACAGCCAGCAGGAAGCACTTGGGTTGTGTGCATCGCCCTGAGCCCTGCCTGGCACCTACTTACCACTTGCTTCTCCTGCCAGGGAAGCTCTCACACCTGCCTGCTGCCTCGATGTGACAGTGCCTGAGCTTTTGTTTTCCAGCAGGGAGTCCTCTCCCAGCTCCTTTCTCACCTCTCCATGTGTGAGTTCTTTTCTTCCTCTTTCCCCATTCTGCCAGGGCCATGGGAGGGATGCAAGCAGGGAAGCAGCTGCTTGCCTTTGGGATGCATTTCCAGGTGTGGTGTCCCAGGGCCATGGGAGGGATGCAAGCAGGGAAGCAGCTGCTTGCCTTTGGGATGTATTTCCAGGTGTGGTGTCCCAGGGCCATGGGAGGGATGCAAGCAGGGAAGCAGCTGCTTGCCTTTGGGATGCATTTCCAGGTGTGGTGTCCCAGGGCCATGGGAGGGATGCAAGGAGGGAAGCAGCTGCTTGCCTTTGGGATGCATTTCCAGGTGTGGTGTCCCAGGGCCATGGGAGGGATGCAAGGAGGGAAGCAGCTGCTTGCCTTTGGGATGTATTTCCAGGTGTGGTGTCCCAGGGCCATGGGAGGGATGCAAGCAGGGAAGCAGCTGCTTGCCTTTGGGATGCATTTCCAGGTGTGGTGTCCCAGGGCCATGGGAGGGATGCAAGCAGGGAAGCAGCTGCTTGCCTTTGGGATGCATTTCCAGGTGTGGTGTCCCAGGGCCATGGGAGGGATGCAAGCAGGGAAGCAGCTGCTTGCCTTTGGGATGCATTTCCAGGTGTGGTGTCCCAGGGCCATGGGAGGGATGCAAGCAGGGAAGCAGCTGCTTGCCTTTGGGATGCATTTCCAGGTGTGGTGTCCCAGGGCTCAGGGGACTCTCTCAGAAGTGTCTTCAGCCTCATCATTAAACAGCCTCTCAGCTCTGAGTGTCCCACAGCCTCTGAGGCCAAGTGGTTTGTGTATGGCTCAAGGATGAAGGTTTCATCCTGATCACAGAAGCAGAGAATTGTTTGGGCTGGAAGAGACCTCCAAGATCCTTGAGTCCCTTAACCCAGCAGTGCCAGGCCACCACTAAACCATGCTCCTCAGCACCACAGCTGCACAGCTCTGAAACCCCTCCAAGGGCGAGGAGGACAACACTGCCCTGGGCAGCCTCTTCCAGGGCTTGGTAAGTCTTTTGGGGAAGAAATTCTTCCTCATGGCCAACCAAAACTTCCCCTGGTGCAACCTGAGGCCATTTTCTGTCCTATGGCCTGTTCCTTGGGAGAAAGAAACCCCCACATGGCTCCAACCTCCTTCCAGTGAGATGTAGGAGCCAGAAGGTCTCCCCCTCAGCCTTATTTCTCTGACATAGAATGTCAGGGGGTAGAAAGGACCTCGAGAGCTCACCCAGTCCAACCTCCCTGCCAGGGCAGGATCACCAATAGCAGATCACACAGGAACACATCCAGGCAGGGTTAGAATATCACTGGTGCTGTGCCCCAGGGATCAGTGCTGGAACAGTCCTGGTCAGTATCTTTATGGATGCTCTGGAGCAGGGGATTGAGTCCAGCAGCAGTGAGTTTGCAGAGGACACCAAGCTAGGAGCAGCTGTGGAGCTGTGGGAGGGTAGCAGAGCCCTGCAGAGGGACCTGGGCAGGCTGCATGGGTGGGCAGAGGCCAAGGGGATGAGACTGAACAAGGCCAAGGGCAGGTTCTGCACTTTGGCCACAACAACCCCAAGCAGCTGCAGGCTGGGGCCAGAGTGGCTGAGAGCAGGCAGGCAGAGAGGGCCCTGGGGGTGCTGGCAGAGAGCAGCTGCAGAGGAGGCAGCAGTGCCCAGGTGGGCAGCAGAGCCAATGGCATCCTGGGCTGGCTCAGGAGCAGTGTGGGCAGCAGGACAAGGGAGGTTCTTGTGCCCCTGTGCTCAGCACTGCTCAGGCCACCCCTGCAGTGCTGTGTCCAGTTCTGGGCTCCTCCATTGCAGAGAGCTGCTGAGGTGCTGGAAGGTGTTGAGAGAAGGGCAGCAAGGCTGGGGAGGGGCCTGGAGCACAGCCCTGTGAGGAGAGGCTGAGGGAGCTGGGGGGGTGCAGCCTGCAGCAGAGGAGGCTCAGGGCAGAGCTGATTGCTGCCTGCAGCTGCCTGCAGGGAGGCTGTAGCCAGGTGGGGTTGGGCTCTGCTGCCAGACAACCAGCAACAGAATGAGGGGACACAGCCTGAAGCTGTGCCAGGGCAGGTCTAGGCTGGATGTTGTTAGGAAGTTGTTGGCAGAGAGAGTGATTGGCACTGGAATGGGCTGCCCAGGGAGGTGGTGGAGTGGCTGTGGCTGGAGGTGTTGCAGCCAAGCCTGGCTGGGGCACTTAGTGCCATGGTCTGGTTGGTTGGGCAGGGCTGGGGGCTAGGTTGGGCTGCAGGAGCTTGGAGCTCTCTGCCAGCCTGGCTGATTCTAGGGTTCTATGATTCTCCTCATCTTCCACAGCCTCTCTTTTGCTATCTCCATTTCCAAGGCCAGCTGAGCTTTGTGCTGTATTAGAGCCCATGAATAATGCAGCCAGGAGGGCCTGGGTGCAGTGGAGCTTGCTGCATCCCCTCGCTGTGATAAATGCAGGTAGAGTTGTTTTAATTGTCGGGATCATGTTAGGGTGAAAATGCTTCTGTGCTTAGCCTGGGGGAACGTTTGTGTTGCCCTCATCCTGAGGAGCAAGTTCATCCCCACACTGCCACGGGGCTGCTCCAGCTGAAGAGCTGGGGGCAAAGGGGGAAGGGGTTGGGGCTAGCAAAAGGGTAAAAGGGTTTGGACTAGCAAAGGAGGAAGGGGTTGGGGCTAGCAATGGCTGAAGGGCCTGGGGCTAGCAAGGGGTGAAATGGACAGGGGCTAGCAAGGGGTGAAGGGCCTGGGGCTAGCAAGGGGTGAAATGGACAGGGGCTAGCAAGGGGTGAAGGGCCTGGGGCTAGCAAGGGGTGAAATGGACAGGGGCTAGCAAGGGGTGAAATGGACAGGGGCTAGCAAGGGGTGAAGGGGTTGGGGCTAGCAAGGGGTGAAGGGGTTGGGGCTAGCAAGGGGTGAAGGGCTTGGGGCTAGCAAGGGGTGAAAGAGACAGGGGCTAGCAAGGGGTGAAGGAGTTGGGGCTAGCAAGGGGTGAAGGAGTTGGGGCTAGCAAGGGGTGAAGGGCTTGGGGCTAGCAAGGGGTGAAAGGGACAGGGGCTAGCAAGGGGTGAAGGAGTTTGGGCTAGCAAGGGGTGAAGAGGTTGAGGCTAGCAAGGGGTGAAGGGGTTGGGGCTAACAAGGGGTGAAATGGACAGGGGCTAGCAAGGGGTGAAGGGCCTGGGGCTAGCAAGGGGTGAAATGGACAGGGGCTAGCAAGGGGTGAAGGGCCTGGGGCTAGCAAGGGGTGAAATGGACAGGGGCTAGCAAGGGGTGAAGGGGTTGGGGCTAGCAAGGGGTGAAGGGCCTGGGGCTAGCAAGGGGTGAAAGAGACAGGGGCTAGCAAGGGGTGAAGGAGTTGGGGCTAGCAAGGGGTGAAGGGGTTGGGGCTAGCAAGGGGTGAAGGAGCTGGGGCTAGCAAGGGGTGAAGGGGTTGGGGCTAGCAAGGGGTGAAGGGCTTGGGGCTAGCAAGGGGTGAAAGGGACAGGGGCTAGCAAGGGGTGAAGGAGTTGGGGCTAGCAAGGGGTGAAGAGGTTGAGGCTAGCAAGGGGTGAAGGGGTTGGAGCTAGCAAGGGGTGAAAGGGACAGAGGCTAGCAAGGGGTGAAGGGCTTGGGGCTAGCAAAGGGTGAAAGGGACAGGGGCTAACAAGGGGTGAAGGGGCTTGGGGCTAGCAAGGGGTGAAAGGGACAGGGGCTAGCATGGGGTGAAGGAGTTGGGGCTAGCAAGGGGTGAAGGAGTTTGGGCTAGCAAGGGGTGAAGAGGTTGAGGCTAGCAAGGGGTGAAGGGGTTGGGGCTAGCAAGGGGTGAAAGGGACAGGGGCTAGAATCATGGAATGATGGAATTATGGACTCGTGGAGTCATAGAATCATGGAATCATAGATCTAATGGAATCATAGAACCATGGAGCCGTAGAATCATGGAACCATAGAATCATGGAACCATAGACTCATGGAACCATAGACTCATGGAATCATAGAAACATGGAATCATAGCCCCATGGAACCACAGAATCATGGAACCATAGAATCATGGAACCATAGAATCATGGAATCATAGACCCATGGAATCATAGAACCATGGAGCCATAGAATCATGGAACCATAGACCCATGGAATCATAGACCCATGGAATCATAGACCCATGGAACCACAGAATCATGGAACCACAGAATCATGGAACCATAGACCCATGGAATCATAGACCCATGGAATCATAGACTCGTGGAATCATAGAACCATGGAGCCATAGAATCATGGAATCATAGATTAATAGAATCACAGAATCATGGGATGATAGAAAATAGAATCACAGAATCATGGGATGATAGAAAACAGAATCAAAAAGAGACACAGAGTAGAAGAATCAAAGACTCATCAAAGCCTAAAGCCACAGAAGCACAGAAGCAGAGAAGCACAGGCTGCTGAAATCAGACATCACCAAGCCCCAGCAGAACAGCCCAGTCTGGCTTGGAAAGGACCTGTCAAGGTCATCTAGTCCAACCCTCCTGCAGCCAGCAGGGACATCTTCAACTAGCTCAGCTTGCTCACAGCCCCATCCAACCTGGCCTGGAACTGTTCCAGGGGCAGGAGGACATCTCCCACCTCTCTGGTCCGCTTCACTCACCCGCAGACCTTGCCTAAACCTGCCCAGGGGTCCCAGTGGCACCAGAATACAGCTAGAAGGAGCCCCCCCCGCGGTGCCTCTGATAGGATGGCAGCAGAATGCAGCCCATTTAAATGCAGGAGTTAATTGGAAAGGCTGAACGACCGCAGCCTTGGGGGTGCTAAAAACCTGCCAGCAGATCGCTTTAGGTGAGTCGACCCCGGAGCTGCGGCAGAGCCAGCAGCTGACTGCAGCCCAGAGGACTGCGTTAGGCTCAGTGCCACCCTCAGCCACTGCCTCAAACTTGAAAGCAGCAGTTAAGGGCATTTGGGGTTTTCTTGCCCTCTGGAGGTTCCTGGCTCCCTGTTAATGCTACAGATGGTGGTGCAAATCTGCAGCCTCAGCTCACCCCAGCCAAACGTCCCCGGATTTGGGTGTGATGGAGGCTGGGAGGGAGCTCTGGGGAGCTTCTAGTCCGAGCCCCCTGCTAACAGGGGCAGCCTCAGCAGCTTGCTCAGCAGCACCAGAATCCCAGCCTGGGGGGAGTGGGAAAGGAGCACCAGATATCATCCAGTCCAACCTCCCCTGCCTAGGCAGGGCACCCCCCAGCAGCTTGCCCAGCAGCACAGTGCCAGGGGGGTTGGAAGCTCTCCACACAAGGACACTCCACAGCCTCTCTGGGCAGCCTGCTCCAGGCTCCAGCACCTTCACAACAAACAACTTTCTCCTCCTCATCACATGCAACCTCCTTTGTGCTTCCACTCTCTGCCCCTTGCCCCTTGGCCTGCCACTGGACATCACTGACAAGACTCCAGCCCCATCCCTCCCCAGGGCCAGGACCTGCCCTTGTCCTGCTTGACCTCCCTCAGGTTGCTCTGCCCCAGCTCTGCAGTCTGCCCACAGCTCCCTGGGTGCCAGCACAGCCTGAAGGCTCTCAGCCACTGCTGCCACTTCTGTGCCAGCAACAAAGTGCCTGAGGCTCCTCTCTATGCCTTCATCCAGCTCAGTGATGAAGATGTTGAGCTAGACTGAACCCTGCCCTGACCCCTGGGGAAAGCCACAAGCTCCAGACCTCCACCTAGGCCCTGCCCCACTGATCAGAGCTGTTTAAGCTGTGTCCTTCAGCAAGTTCTCAGTCCACTCTGCACTTATCCAACCCACACCTCCTAAGCTCTTTTGTCCAGTGCAACATCTGCACGAAGAGTTGGAATCCTAATTCAAGTGAAATCCAAGTCATAGAATCCCAGAATCCCAGCATGGTGGAGCTCTACAGATCACCAACTTCAACCCCCTGCTCCAGCAGGGCACCCCCAGCAGCTTGCCCAGCAGCACAGTGCCAGGGGGGTTGGAAGCTCTCCACACAAGGACACTCCACAGCCTCTCTGGGCAGCCTGCTCCAGGCTCCAGCACCCTCACCACAAACAACTTTCTCCTCCTCTCCACAGGCAGCCTCCTGCCTGCCACTCTCTGCCCCTTGCCCCTTGGCCTGCCACTGCCCACCACTGCCAAGAGCCTGGCCCCAGGCTCCTGCCCCCCACAGCTCCTTCAGCTCTTGCTGCACATTGATCAGATCCTTTCTCAGGCTGCTTTCCTGCAAGCTAAACACAAATTCCCCAATTGTAGTGGGCTGGGAGGAACACTCAAAGGTCATCTTGTCCAACCTGCCCTACAGCCAGCAGGGCCACCTGCCTCCAACCACAGCAGGATGCCCAGAGCCACAGCAAGTTTGGTCTCTCAACCTCCACTGGACTCTCTCCAACACTTCCCTGTCCCTCTTGAACTGGGGAGTCCAGAACTAGACCCAGGACTGCAGCTGTGTCCCCCTAAGGGCAGAGTAGAAGGGTAGGAGAACATCCCTTGACCTGCCACATCTCTGCACCAGCAGGTGCTTGCTTTCTATCGTGGTGAAGAAGAGAAAGCTGCAAAATGAAGTGTTGTGGGAGCCAAAAGAGAGCTGTTCCCCCCCCGCTTTGTGAAGCCCTTTTTGCCCACCCCTCTCCTGTCTAACCTGCTGGCAGGCAGAAGCTGGAGAGCAGTGCTGGATCCCATCCACTAATTACAGTGATCAAGAGAGCTGAAATGTTTTGCAGAGCTTGCTTGGCTTTTATAGGTGAGCTGCAGAAGGAGGCAAGCTGCAGAAGGAGGCAAGCTGCAGAAGAAGGCAAGCTGCAGAGCAAGGCAAGCTGCAGAGCAAGGCAAGCTGCAGAAGGAGGCAAGCTGCAGAAGGAGGCAAGCTGCAGAAGAAGGCAAGCTGCAGAGCAAGGCAAGCTGCAGAAGGAGGCAAGCTGCAGAAGGAGGCAAGCTGCAGAGGAAGGCAAACTGCAGAGGAAGGGAAGCTGCAGAAGGAGGCAAGCTGCAGAGCAAGGCAAGCTGCAGAGGAAGGCAAGCTGCAGAAGGAGGCAAGCTGCAGAAGGAGGCAAGCTGCAGAGGAAGGCAAGCTGCAGAGCAAGGCAAGCTGCAGAGCAAGGCAAGCTGCAGAAGAAGGCAAGCTGCAGAGCAAGGCAAGCTGCAGAGCAAGGCAAGCTGCAGAAGGAGGCAAGCTGCAGAGCAAGGCAAGCTGCAGAGCAAGGCAAGCTGCAGAGCAAGGCAAGCTGCAGAAGAAGGCAAGCTGCAGAGCAAGGCAAGCTGCAGGAGAAGGCAAGCTGCAGAGCAAGGCAAGCTGCAGAGCAAGGCAAGCTGCAGAAGGAGGCAAGCTGCAGAGGAAGACAAGCTGCAGAGCAAGGCAAGCTGCAGAAGGAGGCAAGCTGCAGAGGAAGGCAAGCTGCAGAGCAAGGCAAGCTGCAGAGCAAGGCAAGCTGCAGAAGAAGGCAAGCTGCAGAGCAAGGCAAGCTGCAGAGCAAGGCAAGCTGCAGGAGAAGGCAAGCTGCAGAGCAAGGCAAGCTGCAGAGCAAGGCAAGCTGCAGAAGGAGGCAAGCTGCAGAGGAAGGCAAGCTGCAGAGCAAGGCAAGCTGCAGAGCAAGGCAAGCTGCAGGAGAAGGCAAGCTGCAGAGGAAGGCAAGCTGCAGAGCAAGGCAAGCTGCAGAGCAAGGCAAGCTGCAGAAGAAGGCAAGCTGCAGAGCAAGGCAAGCTGCAGAGCAAGGCAAGCTGCAGGAGAAGGCAAGCTGCAGAGCAAGGCAAGCTGCAGAGCAAGGCAAGCTGCAGAAGGAGGCAAGCTGCAGAGGAAGGCAAGCTGCAGAGCAAGGCAAGCTGCAGAAGGAGGCAAGCTGCAGAAGAAGGCAAGCTGCAGAGGAAGGCAAGCTGCAGAAGGAGGCAAGCTGCAGAGGAACGCAAGCTGCAGAGGAGGGCAAGCTGCAGAAGGAGGCAAGCTGCAGAGGAAGGCAAGCTGCAGAGGAAGGCAAACTGCAGAGGAAGGCAAGCTGCAGAGCAAGGCAAGCTGCAGAGCAAGGCAAGCTGCAGGTCTCCTTGCCTGGAACAAAGCTGCCACTTCAGCCTTCGCACCAGCAGCCACCACAGAGCGCTGACTGCACAGCTGGGGTCTGCCACTTCGGCTCTTGAGGGCATTTTGCTGTCTGCTACCGAGGGAAAAATGGGAATGACAGCAGAGGTGGTTCCTGCCTGCGTGGGCTGTGCTTGGGGGAGGTGATGTTCCCCTCCCAAATGCTTCCCCATCCCATGCTATGCCCCCCCCCCCAGACCAGTGCGTTCTGGAATGCTGTGTTTGTGACCCTGAGATCCAAAGATCCTTTCACCCTTTGCTTCTCTTCAGTATGATCTGGTGGCTCTGTGATCCCATGGCTCTTTGATCCCATAATCCCATGGTTCTATCATCCTAGGATCCTCTCATTCTGTAATTCTATGATTCCATGATCCTATGAGCCCCTGATTCTATAATTCTCTAGCCCTAGGATCCCATGATCCTATGTCCTTATGACCCTACGGTTCTATGATTCCATGATCCTGTGTTCCCATGATCTGATCCTCTGATCCTCTGATCCTCTCATTCTATAATTCTATGATTCCATGATCCCATGATCCTCTGATTCTATAATTCTATGGCCCTGTGATCCCAGCATCCTATGATTTTATGACCCTGTGATTCTATAATTCCATGGTTCTGTGATCCCATGATCCTATGATCCCATAATCCTCTGATCCTCTCATTCTATAATTCTATGATTCCATGATCCCATGATTCTCTGTTTCTATGAGTCTATGTCCCTAGAATCCCATGATCCTGTGTCCTTATGACCCTACGGTTCTATGATTCCATGATCCTATGATCCCACAATCCTGTGATTCTGTGCTTCTATGAACCCCTGACTGTATAATTCCATGATTCCATGATCCTATGATCCCACAATCCTGTGATTCTGTGCTTCTATGAACCCCTGACTGTATAATTCCATGATTCCATAATCCTAGGATCCCACAATCCTGTGATTCTATGCTCCTATGAACCTCTGACTATACGATTCCATGATCCTATGATCCCACAATCCTGTGATTCTCTGAGACTGTATTTCAGTTTTCCTATGATTCCATGATCTATGATCCTATGATTTTACGACCCTCTGATTCTACAACTCCATGGTTCAATGATCCCATGATCCCATGATCCCAGAATCCTATGATCCCATGATCCTATGATCCCATAACCCTATAATCCTATAATTCTATGGCTCTATGATCCCACAGTCCTATGGTTCCATGATCCTGTGATCCTCTGATCCTATCATTCTACAGTTCTCTGACCCCATGACTCTGTGCCCTTACTACTCCATGATCCTGTGAGCTCCTGATCCTGTGATTCTGTCTGGGATGAGCTCAGAACTGGGAATTCCTTCCACAGCACTCAAAACCAGCTTGCAGGGTGTTGGCAGCACTAAGGAAAGGGGAAACTGAGGCAGGGAGAGACCTTCCCCTGTGGTTCTCCAAGACTGGAGCAGGCTGTCCAGGGAGGTGGTTGGATCCCCATGGCTGAAAGGATTGAACAGCTGTGCAGATGTGGTGCTGAGGGCATGGATTAGCTCCAGCCTTGGTAGGGATGGAGAATGATTGGACTGGAGGATCTCCAAGGTCTATTCCAACCCAAACCACTCCATGCTTTAGCTCTGGCCTTGGTAAGGATGGAGAATGGCTGGACTGGAGGATCTCCAAGGTCTTTTCCAACTCAAAGCACTCCATGATTTAGCTCTGGCCTTGGTAAGGATGGAGAATGGTTGGACTGGAGGATCTCCAAGGTCTTTTCCAACTCAAAGCACTCCATGGTTTAGCTCTGGCCTTGGTAAGGATGGAGAATGGTTGGACTGGAGGATCTCCAAGGTCTTTTCCAACCCAAATCATTCCATAGTTTATCACCAATCTTAGTAGGGATGGAGAATGATTGGACTGGAGGATCTTCAAGGTCTTTTCCAACTCAAAGCACTCCATGGTTTAGCTCTGGCCTTGGTAAGGATGGAGAATGGTTGGACTGGAGGATCTCCAAGGTCTTTTCCAACTCAAAGCACTCCATGGTTTAGCTCTGGCCTTGGTAAGGATGGAGAATGGTTGGACTGGAGGATCTCCAAGGTCTTTTCCAACCCAAATCATTCCATGGTTTAGCTCCGGCCTTGGTAGAGAGAGAGAATGGTTGGACTGGATGATGTCCAAAGTCTATTCCAACCCAAAGCACTCCATGGTTTAGCTCTGGCCTTGGTAGAGGAAAAAAAGAAACTGAGGAAAAAAAGAAACTGAGAATGAAAAGAAACTGAGAAAGAAACTGAAAAAAAAAGAAAATGAGAAAAAAATGAGAAAAAAAATAAAATGGCAAAAAAATAAAGAAAATGAGAAAAAAAGAAAATACAAAAGGAAAATAAAAAAGAAAATGAGAAAAAAAGAAAAAAGAAAAAAGAAAATGAGAAAAAATGAGGAAGAAAAAGAAAACTAAAAAAAAGAAAAAAAGAGAAAAAAAGAGAAAAAAAGAAAATGAAGGAAACAGAAAAAAAGAAACAAAAAAAAAGAAAATGAGAAAAAAGAAAAAAGATAAAAAAGAAAATGAGAAAAAATGAGGAAGAAAAAGAAAATGAAAAAAGGGAAAAAAATAGAATGAGAAAAAATGAGAAAAAAAGAAATAAAAACAGAAAATGAGAAAAAAAGAGGACAAAGAGAAAATGAGGAAAAACCAAAATGAGAAAAAAAGAAAATGAGAAAAAATTATGAAGAAAAAGAGCATGAGGAAAAAAATGAGGGAAAAAAAAGAAAATGAGAAAAAAGAAAATTAAAAAATGTGAAAAAATGAGGAAAAAAAGGAAAATGAGACAAAGCAAATGAGGAAAAAAAGAAAAAGAGGGGAAAACAGAGGGGAAAAAAAGAGAAAATGATATAAATTTATGAAGAAAAATAAAATGAAAAAAAATGAGGAAAAAAAAAAGAAAACGAGAAAAAAATGAGGAAGAAAAAGAAAATGGGAAAAAGAGGGAAAAAAAGAGAAAAAAGAAAATAAAAAAGGAAAATGATTAAAAAATGAGGAAAAAAAGGAAAATGAGGGGAAAAAATGAGAAGAAAAAAAGCAAAAGATAAAAAAAGCAAAAGAGAAAAAAAAAGCGAAAGAGGAAAAAAAGCAAATGAGGAAAAAAAGCAAATGAGGAAAAATAGAGGGGAAAAAAAGAGAAAATTATAAAAAATTATGAAGAAAAAGAAAATGAGAAAAAAGAAAAAAAAGAAAATGAGAAAAAAATGAGGAAGAAAAAGAAAATGGGAAAAAGAGGGAAAAAAGATTAAAAAATAAAAAAGAAAATGATAAAAAAATGAGGAAAAAAGGAAAATGAGGGGGAAAATGAGGAGAAAAAAGCAAAAGAGAAAAAAAAGCAAAAGAGGAAAAAAAAGCAAATGAGGAAAAAAAGAAAATGAGGAAAAAAAGAAAATGAGGAAAAATAGAGGGGAAAAAAAAAAGAAAATGAGACCAATAAAAGAAGAGGAGGAACAAAAGAACTGGATGAAAAAAGAAGAGGAGTAGCAAAAGAATAGGAAAAAAAAGAATAGGAGAAACAAAAGAAGAGGAGAAATAAAAGAAGAGGAGAAATAAAAGAATAGGAGAAATAAAAGAAGAGAAATGAAAGAAGAGGAGAAATAAAAGAGGAGGAGAAATGAAACAAGAGGAGAAACAAAAGAAGAGGAGAAATGAAAGAAGAGGAGAAATGAAAGAAGAGAAGAAGGAAGAGGAGAAACAAAAGAAGAGGAGAAATAAAAGAAGAGGAGAAATGAAAGAAGAGGAGAAACAAAAGCAGAAGAGAAATAAAAGAAGAGGAAAAATGAAAGAAGAGAAATAAAAGAAGAGGAGAAATGAAAGAAGAGGAGAAATGAAAGAAGAGGAGAAACAAAAGAAGAGGAGAAATAGAAGAGGAGAAATGAAAGAAGAGAAGAAATGAAAGAAGAGGAGAAATAAAAGAAGAGGAGAAATGAAAGAAGAGAAATAAAAGAAGAGGAGAAACGAAAGAAGAGGAGAAATGAAAGAAGAAGAGAAATAAGAGGAGAAATGAAAGAAGAGGAGAGCTACTAAGAAAAAGCAAGAGGGAAGAAATGTGACTTCGAGGCAAGAAGCACCAAGAGAGCATCACTTCTTCTCCTCAAGGAAGGAGAGGGGAGGCTGAGCGCTGCTCCTGCTCCCGGGCTGCTGGCTCCCGCGGCAGGGAATGAGCTGAGAGCTGGTAAGGGCTTTAGAGAAGGTTTCATTAAATATGGATGGAGGCAGCTGAAGAGGGAAACTGCTCTAAAAGCTGGCAGCAGCTCCAGGAGCCAAACGGCTTCGTTTGTCAGGCAGAGCTTTTATCCCTGCCTCTGGCCCCAGCCCTGCTCCCGACGCGGCGCTGGAGAAACGCAGCAGCAGGGCAAGCGGAGCCCTGCTGGCTCCTGGCCTGCTCCCGCCACGGCCCTTGGCTCTGCTGGGATTCCTCTGGGCTCAGGGAGTGGTGGGATTGGGGAGTCATGGAATGTGGAATGGTAGAAGTGTGGGATTGTGGGGTTGGGGAATCATAGAAGCATGAGAGCATGGGGCCATGGAAGCATGGGAGCATGGAATCATGGAAGCATGGCGTTATGGAATCACAGAAGCATGGAATAATGGGATTGTGGAATCATAGAAGCATGGAATGGTAGAAGCATGGGATTGTGGAATAGAAGTGTGGAATAATGGGATTGTGGAATCATAGAAGCATGGGACCATGGAATCACAGAAGCATGGGATTATGGAATAGAAGTGTGGAATAATGGGATTGTGGAATCATAGAAGTATGGAATGGTAGAAGCATGGGATTGTGGAATAGAAGTGTGGAATAATGGGATTATGGAATCACAGAAACATGGGATTATAAAATCATAGAAGCATGGAATAATGGGATTGTGGAATCATAGAAGCATGGAATGGTAGAAGCATGGGATTATGGAATAGAAGCATGGAATAATGAGATTGTGTAATCACAGAAGCATGAGACCATGGAATCACAGAAGCATGGAATAATGGGATTGTGGAATCATAGAAGCATGGGACCGTGGAATCACAGAAGCATGGAATAATGGGATTGTGGAATCACAGAAACATGGGATTATGAAATCATAGAAGCATGGAATAATGGGATTGTGGAATCACAGAAACATGGGATTATGAAATCATAGAAGCATGGAATAATGGGATTGTGGAATCATAGAAGCATGGGACCATGGAATCACAGAAGCATGGGATTACAGAATAGAAGCGTGGAATAAGGGGATTGTGTAATCACAGAAGCATGGAATGGTAGAAACATGGGATTGTGGAAGAGAAGCATGGAATAATGGGATTGTGTAATCACAGCACCATGGGACCATGGAATCACAGAAGCATGGGATTGTGGAATAGAAGCGTGGAATAATGGGATTGTGGAATCACAGAAACATGGAATGGAAGAAGCATGGGATTGTGGAATAGAAGCACGGAATAATGGGATTGTGGAATCACAGAAACATGGGATTATGAAATCATAGAAGCATGGAATAATGGGATTGTGGAATCATAGAAGCATAGAATCATAGAAGCATGGGATTCTGGAATAGAAGCATGGAATAATGGGATTGTGGAATCATAGAAGCATGGAATGGTAGAAGCATGGGATTGTGGAATAGAAGCATGGAATAATGGGATTGTGGAATCACAGAAGCATGGGACCACAGAAGGATGGGACCATGGAATCACAGAAGCATGGGATTATGAAATAGAAGTGTGGAATAAAGGGATTGTGGAATCACAGAAGCATGGAATCATAGAAGTGTGGGACCATGGAATCATAGAAGCATGAGATTGTGGAATCATAGAATCATGGAATCATGGAATCATGGAAGTGTGGGATGATGGGATTGTAGAAACATGGAACCATGGAAACATAGAATCATTCTATCATAGAAGAGTGGGATCATGAGATTGTAGAATCATGGAATCATGGAAGTGTGGGATCGAGGGATTGTGGAATCATAGAATCATGGAATCACAGAAGCATGGGATCATGGAATCATTGACTGATGGGACCATGGAATCATGGGATTATGGAACCATGGAATCATAGAAACATGGGATCGTGGAATTGCAGTTGTGGATTCCTGGAATCATAAACCCACGGAATCAGAATCATCAAATCATTGAATCGTAGGATCAAAATAATGAAAGGATGGAATCAGAGACTCATGGAATGATGGAATCATTTCAGCTGGAAAAGGCCTTTAAGGTCACCAAGTCCAACCATTGTCTAACTCTGCTAAGTGTGGTTCTAAACCACCAGCCACATCAGGAGGACTCGGAGGTGAGTCCACCTCTATGTGTGTGCATAGAATGCTTTGGGTTGGACAGGACCTTAGAGATGACTCATCCAGTCCAACCCATCCCCCAGCCCTATAAAAGTCCTGTGAGGTGCAAAAGAAAGGGACCAACCCAACCCCCACTGGGGAACCTCTCACCGCAGGTCGCAGTGGTTTGAGAAGCCAAACTCCCAGCAGCTGCTCCACCAGGGCAGGTCGCTAATGAGAGCTGAGGATGCTAAAGGCAAAGGCTGTGCTCTAAATTGTTCATCCCACTCAGAAGCCACCAGACAGGAGCACATCTGCCACACCCCAGCTGATCCCATCTATCTTTCATGTGACTCCAGCGCGGGCAAGCTCCGCGGCCACCGCGCCGGGATGGGACCTGTCACTCCGTGAGCCACCGAGGGCTCCGCTCAACAAAAGCCATCTGAAGCTGTTACCTTCTACACACATCACCCAGATTAACTGGCACTTAATGGAATAATGAAGCGTGGGGAGAGGAGGACAAGGAAACGTCATTAGAGCTCGTTAAAAATGAATCCAGCCTGGAATCAATTCCCATTAAGCCGCGGCGCTGCTCCGCCACGTGCCTGCAGTGCATGGAGCAGGAGCTTAGAATCATAGAGTCAGGCAGGTTGGCAGAGAGCTCCAAGCTCCTGCAGCCCAACCTAGCCCCCAGCCCTGCCCAACCAACCAGACCATGGCACTAAGTGACCCAGCCAGGCTTGGCTGCAACACCTCCAGCCACAGCCACTCCACCACCTCCCTGGGCAGCCCATTCCAGTGCCAATCACTCTCTCTGACAGCAACTTCCTAACAACATCCAGCCTCAACCTGCCCTGGCACAGACCTACCCTGGCACAACTTGAGACTGTGTCCCCTTGTTCTATTGCTGGTTGCCTGGGACAAGAGGCCAATGCCCAAAGGGTTGTGCCTTGCTGCACAACCTCAGCTCAGACTGCCTGTGTCCTCCCTCCCTCCTCCAAACCCTTCCTAACGGGATGAGGGACCCAAGGCCTCCATTCTCTTGTGCATTTTTGGGTCTGGGTTTTTTTTTTTTCCCCTATTCCTAAGCCTTCAATGAAATATTTAAGCTCTGCCTTTTGCTCCTCGTGGTCCTGCCCTTGTTGTGTCAAGACAGATTAGTGAAGCATGCAAATGAGAGTAAACAAAGGTGACAGAGAAATGAAACACAAGGTTGCCAAAGTGTCAGAGGCCTCTCTGTAAGGTCCAGCCATAGAATCATAGAAGCAACCAGGTTGGAAGAGACCTCCAAGATCATCCAGACCTCAGGTTCCTCTTGAGTGGCTCGGTGAGAAGTTGAGAGGAAGAAGCTCCAAGCTTCAGGCAAAGGAGTTCTGGAAAGGACCAGATGTGTTTCCCTCCCTCCATCTTCCCCTCCCCTCATTTAAACATTGAGTGTGCACTAAGTAGAGCCAAGAAAACAAATTCCCTTGAATATTCATATTTAATGGTGTTTGGGAATCGTCAGCATGCAGAAGTTCCTCCAAGGTTTGGGCCTCATGCTAAGTGCTGAAGTAGCATGGAGCAGGCTTCTGAGCTTTGAGGTAGGATGAAGAAGTTGGATGAGGCAAACCATAAAAATCATCCTGGTGGTCCCCAGAGGTAAGGGCTGGGTCCAGTCTTGGTCAACATCTCCATCACTGAGCTGGATGAAGGCACAGAGAGGAGCCTCAGGCACTTTGCTGCTGGCACAGACATGGCAGCAGTGGGTGAGAGCCCTCAGGCTGTGCTGGCACCCAGGGAGCCCTGGGCAGGCTGCAGAGCTGGGGCAGAGCAACCTGAGGGAGGCCAAGTAGGGCAAGGGCAGGTCCTGGCCCTGGGCAAGAACAACCTCCTGCAGCAGCACAGCTGAGGGGGAGCTGCTGGGAAGCAGCTGCAAGGAGCAGGAGCTGGCAGTGCTGGGGGGCACAAGTGGGCAGGAGGCAGCAGTGTGGGCTGGGGGCCAAGGAGGGCAAAGGTGTGGTGGGGGGCATGGAGCAGAGTGTGGGCAGCAGGGCAAGGGAGGTTGTGCTGCCCTGTGCTGTGCCCTGCTGAGGCCACGTGTGCAGTGCTGGGCCCAGCTGTGTGGTGCCCAGGGGCAGAGGCAGGGCAGTGGTGCAGAGAGGGCAGTGGGGGCTGGGAAGCTGCTGAGGGGCCTGGAGCAGCTGTGTGAGGAGCAAAGGCTGAGAGCCCTGGGGCTGAGAGGCTGCAGGAGAGCAGCCCCAGAGGGCATCTGCTGAGTGCTCAGCAGCAAGAGCTGAAGGAGCTGTGGGGGGCAGGAGCCTGGGGCCAGGCTCTTGGCAGTGGTGGGCAGTGGCAGGCCAAGGGGCAAGGGGCAGAGAGTGGCAGGCAGGAGGCTGCCTGTGGAGAGGAGGAGAAAGTTGTTTGTGGTGAGGGTGCTGGAGCCTGGAGCAGGCTGCCCAGAGAGGCTGTGGAGTGTCCTTGTGTGGAGAGCTTCCAACCCCCCTGGCACTGTGCTGCTGGTCACAAAGGTCACCCAGTTCCAACTCTGAAGGTCACCTAGTTCCAACCTCCCTGCCATAGGCAGGGCCACCTCCACCAAAGCAGGTTGCAGAAGGCTGGGGAAGCTCCTACCTAAAGGTGCCTGAGAGAGAGAAAAACCCTCTCAGCCCAGGGTAAGTTAAGTGGCTTTGCACAGACAGATGGGAGAGCAAAAAAGCAGCAAGGAGGTAATTTTGGTCAGCATGTTGAACAGGAGCCCAGGCATGATCGACAGCGAGCCAGCAGCTGCTCTGCTGTTGTCAGGGTCTTAATAATAATAACAGGCTTGCTCTGCATAAAGTGGTGGAGTGCATAATTCATAGGTGTAATAAGCTGATCATTAGGAGAAGCCTCAGCTCACCTCCGAGCTGCATGTGGTCTGAGCCAGGCGCTCAGGCTGGCTCACGGCAGAGGAGAAGGCATTAAGGAGGCATCTGAAAGAGGGTAATTTATTCTCATTCTCCAGACAGCTCCAGCCTGACCCTTCCCTGCTCACTCACCTTGAACACAGCCAGCAGAGCTTCCTAGGTGTGAATCCCTCTCCCCACCACCCCCTCCCCCAGAACCCATCAAATCTTCAATGTTGCAGGTGGTGCAAAACTTCTCCTTGAGTGCAGCATTCCCAGTTTGGATCAGGCAGGGTTCAGCAGACATCTCCAACCTCTCCTTGAGAGCAGCATTCCCAGTTTGGACCAGTCAGGGTTCAGCAGACATCTCCAACCTCTCCTTGAGTGCAGCATTCCCGGTGTGGGCCAGTCAGGGTTCAGCAGACATCTCCAACCTCTCCTTGAGTGCAGCATTCCCAGTGTGGGCCAGTCAGGGTTCAGCAGACATCTCCAACCTCTCCTTGAGTCTTGAGTGCAGCATTCCCAGTTTGGGCCAGTCAGGGTTCAGCAGACATCTCCAACCTCTCCTTGAGAGCAGCATTCCCAGTTTGGGCCAGTCAGGGTTCAGCAGACATCTCCAACCTCTCTTTGAGAGCAGCATTCCCAGTTTGGATCAGTCAGGGTTCAGTAGACATCTCCAACCTCTCCTTGAGAGCAGAGTTCCCAGTTTGGATCAGGCAGGGTTCAGCAGACATCTCCAACCTCTCTTTGAGAGCAGCATTCCCAGTTTGGACCAGTCAGGGTTTAGCAGACATCTCCAACCTCTCCTTGAGTACAGCATTCCCAGTTTGGGCCAGTCAGGGTTCAGTAGACATCTCCAACCTCTCCTTGAGAGCAGAGTTCCCAGTTTGGATCAGGCAGGGTTCAGCAGACATCTCCAACCTCTCCTTGAGAGCAGAGATCCCAGTTTGGACCAGTCAGGGTTCAGCAGACATCTCCAGCCTCTCCTTGAGAGCAGAGTTCCCAGTTTGGGCCAGTCAGGGTTCAGCAGACATCTCCAACCTCTCCTTGAGTGCAGCATTCCCAGTTTGGGCCAATCAGGGTTCAGCAGACATCTCCAACCTCTCCTTGAGTGCAGCATTCCCAGTTTGGGCCAATCAGGGTTCAGCAGACATCTCCAACCTCTCCTTGAGTGCAGCATTCCCAGTTTGGGCCAGTCAGGGTTTAGCTGACATCTCCAACCTCTCCTTGAGAGCAGCATTCCCAGTGTGGGCCAGTCAGGGTTTAGCTGACATCTCCAACCTCTCCTTGAGAGCAGCATTCCCAGTTTGGACCAGTCAGGGTTCAGCAGACATCTCCAACCTCTCCTTGAGTCTTGAGTGCAGCATTCCCAGTTTGGGCCAGTCAGGGTTCAGCAGACATCTCCAACCTCTCCTTGAGAGCAGAGTTCCCAGTTTGGGCCAGTCAGGGTTCAGCAGACATCTCCCATGGCTTGGAGGCCAAGCTTGGCTCAGCTGAGAGCCACCCACAGCCTGAAGCACCAAGCAGGGCTCCTGCCTTTGCGCACGGGGGAAGAAGGGTGGAGGAGGCAGTGGCAAGAATTGCCAGGCTGGGACAAGCTGTGGAGAGCCAAAGGATCCTTCCCAGATGCACGACAAGAACTGAATGCAAATTAGAAACGTTCAGCTGCAAATTAACCAAGGAGAGTAATTAAAGCCCTGGCTCAGCTGAGCGGAGCCGGCGTTGAAGTCATCAAGGTGCTGAATGGAGGCAGCGAGGTGTATTTTTGGGTAGTTCATTAGGCTCAGAGCAGCACACAGCAGAGGAGAACCTTTCTGGGAGTCAAACCAGACGATTTGGTTTCCTCCTGGCCTTGCAACCCAGCGACTTTCTGCCTTCTGCCTTGCATATTGATGGGGCAGAGGCAGGCAGAGGCCAGGGTCGGGGCAGCGGGAATCGCGCGGCTGCCGACTGTGGATTCCATAATCACATTTTTGGGGCTCAAATTGATCCTCAGACCGTGAAGAAATTTGCAAACCTTTCCCAGTGAGGAATGTGGCCTGGACTTTTCCAATCTGTTTGCAGGCAATTTGCAAGCAGAAAACCCTTGGCAACGTTGGCTGAATCCGCAATTAATGCCCTGATTTATGTGCCCGGCTCTAACTTCTCCCAACCTCCCTGCCCCGAGCTGAGCGGTTTGGAAAGGCAAAGACATCTTTGCCTCGTGCCTCATCTGGCTGCTTTTGCTCCCTCTGAGCTGCTGCTCTGACACCTGCATGTGTGGAGAGCTTTCCCAGGAGGATGTGATGGTCTTAGAGGTCTCCTTAAACCGAATCTGTTCTGGGATGCTCGGAAGCAAAAAGGGAGGTGATTTACTCTCCTGATGGATCCCAGAATCCCAGCGTAGGGGGAGTGGGAAAGGAGCACCAGACATCATCCAGTCCAACCTCCCCTGCCCAAGCAGGGCATCCCCAGCAGCTTGCCCAGCAGCACAGTGCCAGGGGGGTTGGAAGCTCTCCACACAAGGACACTCCACAGCCTCTCTGGGCAGCCTGCTCCAGGCTCCAGCACCCTCACCACAAACAACTTTCTCCTCCTCTCCACAGGCAGCCTCCTGCCTGCCACTCTCTGCCCCTTGCCCCTTGGCCTGCCACTGCCCACCACTGCCAAGAGCCTGGCCCCAGGCTCCTGCCCCCCACAGCTCCTTCAGCTCTTGCTGCTGAGCACTCAGCAGATGCCCTCTGGGGCTGCTCTCCTGCAGCCTCTCAGCCCCAGGGCTCTCAGCCTTTGCTCCTCACACAGCTGCTCCAGGCCTCTCAGCAGCTTCCCAGCCCCCACTCCACTCTTTCCTGGTCTCTTTTGTGCTGTAGAGCCAGTTCTCCATCTGTGTCCTGAGTAGAGCAGATTAGAGCAGGAATATAACCTCCTCTGACCTTCAGGGCACACTGGAGAGACGTTAGGTTGGAGATGAGGAACAATTCCATTGCTACCAGAGTGGTCAGGGCTTGGCACAGGCTGCCCAGCAAGGTGGTGGAGTCCCCATCCCTGGAGGTGTTCAAGCAATGAGTAGAAGAGGCTGTCTGGGACATGGTGCAGTGGTCATGGAGGTGTTGGTAGAAGATTGAACTGGATGAAGAAGTGAACTGCTGAGAGCTGAGCCTGCTTGGAGCCAGAGACCTCCAGAAATCACTTCCAGTAGGGTGAGGGGCAAGGGCTTGGCACAGGCTGCCCAGGGAGGTGGTGGAGCCCCCATCCATGGAAGCATCCAAGAAACCTGTGACCATGGCACCTGGGGCTGTGATTTGGTGGCCATGGTGGGGTTGGGTTGCTGGTTGGACTGGATGCTCTCCAAGTGTTTTTCCAGGCTGGATGCTCTTAGAGGGCTTTTCCAAACCAAACAACTCTGTGATTCTGTGAAAGCAGTTGGGTGGGTGGCATGGGCAGGGTGCAGCTGGAGACTCAACTGGTGGGAAGCCTCCTCCCTCCCTCCCTCCCTCCCTCCCCTGCCCATGCAGCTCGCCTGCCTTCGCTGCCTGTTTAATTATGCATCGTTTTCAGTTCTCATTAGAGACCTTCAAACAGCCTTGAAAATATCCTCATTCAGGGCTGATTTTGTCCTCTTTAAATTTTTATCTCAGCTAAAGGAGGAAGATAATGCTGTTAAACCCCACACAGGAGGGACAGCAGAGCTCTCAGCAGCTGTTGGCCAGCACAGAATCACAGAGTGGTTGGGTTGGAAGGGACCTATGGAGAGCATTGTCCAGTTCTGGGCCCCTCAATTCAAGAGAGATGTTGAGGTGCTGGAAGGTGTCCAGAGAAGGGCAACAAAGCTGGTGAGGGGCCTGGAACACAAAGCCTATGAGGAGAGGCTGAGGGAGCTGGGGGGGTGCAGCCTGCAGCAGAGGAGGCTCAGGGCAGAGCTGATTGCTGCCTGCAGCTGCCTGCAGGGAGGCTGTAGCCAGGTGGGGTTGGGCTCTGCTGCCAGGCAGCCAGGGACAGAAGAAGGGGACACAGCCTCAAGCTGTGCCAGGGCAGGTTGAGGGTGGATGTTAGGAGGAAGTTGCTGTCAGAGAGAGTGATTGGCATTGGAATGGGCTGCCCAGGGAGGTGGTAGAATCACCATCCCTGGAGGTGTTCAAGCAAAGCCTGGCTGAGGCACTTAGTGCCATGGTGTGGTTGACTGGATAGGGCTGGGTGCTAGGTTGGGCTGGATGAGCTTGGAGCTCTCTTCCAACCTGCTTGATTCTATGATTCTATGATTCTAATCCCCTTAGCCAGAACAGGTTCACCTAGGCCAGCTCTTGTCCAAAGTCCCTCCCCAGCTCTCCTGGAGCTCCTTCAAGCACTGGAAGGCTGCTCTAAGGTCTCTGCATCTAAGGGATGGAGACTCAACCACAGCCCTGGGCAGCCTGTTCCAGCATTTCACCACTCTTACTGTGCAGAACATCCCCCTCATGTCCAACCTAAATCTCTTCTGCTCCACTCCTAAACCACTGCCCCTATTACCCCTGTAGCCCTTCCAAACAGTCCCTCCCCACTTCTCCTGTAGCCCCTTCAGGTACTGGAAGGCTGCTCTAAGGTCTCTCCATCTAAGGGATGGAGACTCAACCACAGCCCTGGGCAGCCTGTTCCAGCATTTCACCACTCTTACTGTGCAGAACTTCCTCCTGATGTCCAACCTAAATCTCTTCTGCTCCACTCCTAAACCACTGCCCCTATTACCCCTGTAGCCCTTCCAAACAGTCCCTCCCCACTTCTCCTGTAGCCCCTTCAGGTACTGGAAGGCTGCTCTAAGGTCTCTCCATCTAAGGGATGGAGACTCAACCACAGCCCTGGGCAGCCTGTTCCAGCATTTCACCACTCTTACTGTGCAGAACTTCCTCCTGATGTCCAACCTAAATCTCTGCTACTCCACTCCTAAACCACTGCCCCTATTGCTATCACCCCAAGCCCTTCCAATCAATGCCCTTGCTTCCTGCCATCCTACCTTCTCCTGGAACACCTTCTCCTGGAACACCTTCTCACCTCTTCCCTAAACCCCAGCAACTCTGAGGCTCTATCACTACATTCATAACTATTTGCTTGTGCTTTCCCCCAAGGGAAGGTTGTTAGCAGCAGCTCAGTGTCTGGTGGGTGGCTGTGAGGCTGAGGCTCTGCTTTGCACCAAAGCTCCCAAATCATCTCTCTCCACGTGGGCAGGGGTGGATCACAGAATCATGGAACTGGTTTGGTTGGAAGAGACCTCCAAGATCACTGAGTCCAACATCAACCCAACCCCACCATGGCCACTGAACCCTGTCCCACAGTGCCATGGCCACACAGCTCTTGAGCACCTCCAGGGATGGGCACTCCACCACCTTCCTGGGCAGCCTCTGCCAAGCCCTGACCACTCTGGCAGCAAACAAATTGTTCCTCAGCTCCAACCTAACCCTCCTGTGGCACAGTTTCAGGCCAGTTCCTCTCTATCACCTGACCCTGGGCAGCAGAGCCCAACCCCCACTTCAATGCAGCCTCCTCTCAGGGAGCTGCAGACAGCAATGAGGTCTCCTCTCAGCCTCCTCTGCTCCAGGCTGCACACCCCCAGCTCCCTCAGCTGCTCCTCCCAGCCCTCTTCTCCAGACCCTTCCCCACCTTTGTTGCCCTGTTCTGGACCTTCTCCAGCCTCTCAATGTCCATGAAGTGAGAGGCCCAAGGCTGAACTCAGCACTCAATGTTCTGCCTCTCCTGTGCCCAGCACAGGGGCACCATCATTTCCCTACTGCTGGCCACACCATTGCTGATCCAGGCCAGGATGCTGTTGGCCTTTTTGGCCACCTGAGCTCACTGCTGCCTCATATTCACTCTGTTGCCTCCCAGCACCTCCAGCTCCTTCTCTGCTGGCCAACTTCACATAAAAGCCAATAAAAAAAGCTTTATTAGAGCTGGGAAATTGAGCTGCAGCTTGGTACAAAGGTGTAGGCAGTGATTTAATAATCAATTATTGCATCTGCAGTCAATATGCTCCTTATTAAAGCTTTGCAGGCAACCACCTCGAGAAGTTTCACTTTAAAAGGTGATTTTAATGCTCTGCAGTAATTGTTCTTCCCTTTCTCTGTTGGCCACCCCTGAGCTCTACCAGCCTGGTCCTGTCTTGGGCTGTGGAGGTTTTGTGGTTGTGTGTTAAATGGAGTCAAAATTGATTTTATTCTCTGGCCTTTCCTCACTTCCCTTCCCCACTCTCCCAAACTTGTTTTTATTTTGGGTTCCCCCCCCACACACCTCCTCCTTTCCCCTGTTGTAGGAGGATAATTCATTTCTTGATTGCAAATAGATCACTGTAAGCTCAGCCTAATGGAGCAGTAATTACCTAAGAAGTGATGGATTTGGGTGGATTTGGTAGGCTAAATGACCTGAGATGGACTGGGAGAGGCAGGAGCTGCCATTCTGCAGCTGATCAATGGAACACTCAGAGTTTTCTGCCTCTTCCTCCCAGAACCAGCTGCCAGGTTGACCTTTAAGGGGCAGTCAAAGCTCCCCAGGTCTCCCCTTTTACTAACACCTATGGACATGGAGCCACCTGAGGCAGCAGCTCAGCAAACACTGCTCTGTAGATTCCAAACCATGAGTGGGTTCAAGTTAGAAGGGATCTTAAAGCTCATCCAGCTCCAATGTGCCCAGGAACACCTCTCACCAGCACAGGTCATTCAAGGGCTCATCCAAACTGGTCCTGAGCACCTCCAGGGAGGTTGTGGAGCACAGAAGCACAGAATGGGATCAAAGATCACATTCTGTGCTTCTGTGCTCCTCAACCTCCCTGGGAAACCTGTGCCAGGCTCTCACCACCCTCAACCTGTGCCAGTGTCTCCTCACCCTCCCTCCCTGTGCTCCACAACCTCCCTGGGCAACCTGTGCCAGTTTCTCCTCACTCTCAATAATTTCTTCCTCCCCTCCACTCTCTCTCTCCCCTCTCCCAGCTCAAAGCCATTCTCCCTCTTCCTGGCACTCCCAGCCCCTGTTCAAAATCCTTCCCCAGCTCCCCTGCAGCTCCTTCAGGTGCTGGTAGGCTGCTCTGAGGTCTCCCTGGAGCCTTCTCTTCTCCAGGCTGAAGAGCTTCAACTACCATCATCTCCTTCCATCATCTCCCTCCATCATCTCCAGGACATCCTTCCATCTGTCAGCTCTTCCTCAGGTCCTTCTTTCCCAGGCACTTGAGGAACATCTCAGGAAGATGAGGATCACATCTTCCCCTCACAGATTTGGGCATCACTGTGAGTGTGGATATAGAATCATTGAATGGTTTAGGTTGGAATAGACCTCAAAGCTCATCCAGTTCCATGGGCAGGGACACCTCCCACTAAAACAGGTTACTCAAGGCCTCATCCAACCTGGTCCTGAGCACTTCCAGGGAGGTTGTGGAGCACAGAAGCACAGAATGGGATCAAAGATCCCATTCTGTGCTTCTGTGCTCCACAACCTCCCTGGGCAACCTGTGCCAGTGTCTCACCACCCTCAACCTGTGTCAGTGTCTCACCACCTGTGTCAGTGTCTCACCACCTTCAACCTGTGCCAGTGTCTCACCACCCACACTTCTTCCTTAAATCCATCCCTCCTCCTGTCACCAAACCCTGCAATTTTTGGGGGGTGAGGTTTGCAAACCTTTGGTGTGATGGAACAAGCTCCCATTTGCGTGGGTGATGCTGCAGGGATGCATCTGTGGGCAGCATCCCTCTGTGGCCCAAGGCAGAGAAAGCAGCCTTTGATCCCCCAAAAATTCAGGGATCCACTCAGGTCAGCTGGCAAAGGATTGCTTTGAGGACAAGCCACTAGTGGGAGCCGTGGCCCTACACAACCCCCAGCAGGCCCCCATGCTCCAGAGAACTATAGAATCAGGCAGGCTGGAAGAGAGCTCCAAGCTCCTGCAGCCCAACCTAGCCCCCAGCCCTGCCCAACCAACCAGACCATGGCACTAAGTGCCCCAGCCAGGCTTGGCTGCAACACCTCCAGCCACAGCCACTCCACCACCTCCCTGGGCAGCCCATTCCAGTGCCAATCACTCTCTCTGCCAGGAACTCCCTTTGATCCCATTCTGTGCTTCTGTGCTCCACAACCTCCTTGGGCAACCTGTGCCAGTCTCTCACCACCCTCACTTCTTCCTCACAGCCAGTTTCAATCTCTCCTCTGCCACTTCAAAGCCTCCTCCTCTCATTCCCAGACCTTATCAATAGTCCCTCCCCAGCCCTCCTGGAGCCACCTTTCAGATCCTGCAAGGCCACTCCAAGCTCTCCTCCAAGCCTTCTCCTCTGCAGGCTGCACAGCCCCAACTCTCTCAGCCTGTGCTCAGAGCAGAGCTACTGCAGCCCTCTCAGCATCTTGGTGGCCTCCTCTGGGCTGGCTCCAACACTTCCATGTGCTGCTTGTGCTGGGGGCTGCAGAACTGCCCCCAGGACTGCAGGTGGGGTCTGAGGAGAGCAGAGCCAAGGGGCAGAATCATGGCTCAGTGAGGCAGCACAAGCATCCTGCCAGGGCACAACAACCCCATGAACACTCCCAGGCTCGGAGCAGAGTGGCTGGAGACTGCCCAGCAGAGAAAGACCTGGGTCAGGTGGTTGACAGCTGCTGGACATGAGCCAGGGTGTGCCTGGGTAGCCAAGAAGGGCACCAGAAGCCTGGCTTGGATCAGCAGTGGTGTGGGCAGCAGGATCAGGGAAGTGATGGAGTCACTGTGCTGGGCACTGCCAGGGCCACCCCTTGACTGCTGGGTTGAGTTTTGGACCTCTCACTTCCTGGACACTGAGGGGCTGCCAGAACAGGAGGGGTCTGGAGAAGAGGGCTGGAGAGGAGCAGCTGAGGGAGCTGGGGGTGTGCAACCTGGAGAAGAGGAGGCTGAGAGGAGACCTCATTGCTCTCTGCAGCTCCCTGCAAGGAGGCTGCAGTCAGGTGGGGGTTGGGCTCTGCTCCCTAGGATCAGGTAAAAGGAGAAGAACTGGCCTGAAATTGCACCAGGGTAGGGTTATGTTGGAGCTGAGGAACAATTTGTTTGCTGCCAGAGCGGTCAGGGCTTGGCACAGGCTGCCCAGGGAGGTGCTGGAGTCCCCACACCTGGAGGTGTTCCAGAACCCTGTGGCTGTGGCACTTGGGGCCAGAGTTTGGTGTCCATGGTGGGGTTGGGTTGATGATCCTGGAGGCCTCTTCCAACCAAAGCAGCTCAATGGCTCTGTGATCTCACTGGGATGAGCAGCACCAGAGGCTGCATCCAGGATGTCTCAGCTTCCAGACCAAGCCACCCAAAGCTCAGCTGACCAAACAGCTTCCCCTTGTTTGTTCAGCCCTTCCTGAGTGGTGCTGAGGAGGAAATGATCTCTTATTAAGGGCTCTAATAACACTGCAGCTGATCCTCTGCCCCCAGCAGATCTGAGGGATTAGCTAAACAAATGCAGTGATGACTGCTCTGTGAAATTAAAAGTTCCTGAGATAATCCAAAGAGGAAAGAGAAATTTGATTTCAATTAGAGCCTTGCACCTCCTCAGCTCACTTTGGGGCAGGGTTTCTTTAAGTGCAGAGGGGAACTTATAGATGGTGTTAGGCCAGAACAGGCTCCAGAAGCTGCAGCTTGCTCCCACCACACCAATGTCATCCCATGGGGCACTCTGACTGATTCTATGATTCTATAATCAACCAGGCTAGAAGAGAGCTCCAAGCTCCTGCAGCCCAACCTAGCCCCCAGCCCTGCCCAACCAACCAGACCATGGCACTAAGTGCCCCAGCCAGGCTTGGCTGCAACACCTCCAGCCACAGCCACTCCACCACCTCCCTGGGCAGCCCATTCCAGTGCCAATCACTCTCTCTGCCAGCAACTTCCTCCTCACATCCAGCCTCAACCTGCCCTGGCACAGCTTCAGGCTGTGTCCCCTTCTTCTGGCCCTGGCTGCCTGGCAGCAGAGCCCAACCCCACCTGGCTACAGCCTCCCTGCAGGCAGCTGCAGGCAGCAATCAGCTCTGCCCTCAGCCTCCTCTGCTGCAGGCTGCACCCCCCCAGCTCCCTCAGCCTCTCCTCACAAGGCTGTGCTCCAGGCCCCTCCCCAGCCTTGCTGCCCTTCTCCAAACACCTTCCAGCACCTCAGCAGCTCTCTGCAATGGAGGAGCCCAGACCTGGACACAGCACTGCAGGGGTGGCCTGAGCAGTGCTGAGCACAGGGGCACAAGAACCTCCCTGCAGCTGAGAGCAGAGCAGCATCAGGATCTTGGACTTCTTTTGGGACAAGGCTTTGGTTTTCATTGGGTTTCATAAGGTTCCACTTTGCACTTGAACAAGATGAGCTCAAGGGAGTGCTACCAGCCCAGAATGGGTTGTTGGGTAGAAAACCATCCTGGCAAGGGCACTTTGTGCTTTAAACAAGATTTATTGACTGTCAGAGCAGAATTCAATCAACACTTTCCCTTTTCCTTGTAAAGAGGAGAGGAGTGGCTCAGAGCACAGCAGCCCTGAGGAGCTGGAGATGTCACCACAGGATCCCAGGATGTCAGGGGTTGGAAGGGACCCAAAGAGCTCATCCAGTCCAAGCCCTGCCAGAGCAGCACCATCCAATGCAGCTCAGGGCACACAGAACACATCCAGACAGGCCTGGAAAGGCTCCACACAAGGAGACTCCACAACCTCTCTGGGCAGCCTCTGCCAGGCTCTGGGAGCCTTCCAGGCAAGAAGTTGCCCTTGTGCTGAGCTGGAGCCACCTGTGCTGCAGCTTCCATCCACTGCTGCTTGTCCTGTGCCAGGGAGCAGTGAGCAGAGCCTGTCCCCCCCTGCTGACCCCCAGCCCTCAGAGAGTTACAGACATTGATTCAATCCCCTCTCAGGCTTCTCTTCTCCAGACTCTCAGCCCCAGGGCCCTCAGCCTCTCCTCCCCAGGCACTGCTCCAGTCCCCTCAGCATCCTTGACATGTCTTTACCACCAGGGCTCCATCATAAAGGGGATCCTAAAATCCACCCACAGGGATGCTAAAATGGGAGTGAAATGAACTTCTGGAGCCACCCCAAGGGGCAGGTTGTGACAAAGCCACAGCTGCTGTCACCAAAAGGTTAAAATCCATGAAAGATTGGGCCAAGGAGAGAGGATGAAAGGGAATGGACCAAAGCTTGAGGAGGAGAGGTTGAGAGTGGAGATGAGGAAGAAGTTGTTGGCAGTGAGGGTGGGGAGAGACTGGCACAGGTTGCCCAGGGAGGTTGTGGATGTCCCCTGACTGGAGATGTTCAAGACCAGGCTGGATGAGGCCTTCAACCATTCCATCATCCAGTGCCAACCCTCTGCCATGGGCAGGGGACACCTCCCAGCAGCACAGGTTGCTCAAGGGCTCATCCAACCTGACCTTGAACACCTCCAGGGAGGTTGTGGAGCACAGAAGCACCCAACGTGATCTTTGATCACGTTGGGTGCTTCTGTGCTCCACAACCTCCCTGGGCAACCTGTGCCAGTGTCTCACCACCCTCAAACCTGTGCCAGTGTCTCCTCACCCTCCCTCCCTGTGCTCCACAACCTCCCTGGGCAACCTGTGCCAGTGTCTCACCACCCTCCCCTCCTCTGCTCCACAACCTCCCTGGGCAACCTGTGCCAGCATCTCACCACCCTCAAACCTGTGCCAGTGTCTCCTCACCCTCCCTCCCTGTGCTCCACAGCCTCCCTGGGCAACCTGTGCCACTCTCTCCCCACCCTCACTGCCAACAATTTCTCCCTCATCTCCACTCTCAAGCTCTCCTCTCCCAACTGAGAATCAATCTCCCTCCTCCTATTACTCCCAGCCCTCCTCCAGTCCCTCCCCAGCTCTCCTGCAGCCCCTTCAGGTACTGTCAGGCTGCTCTAAGCTCTCCTTGGAGCCTTCTCTTCTCCAGGCTGAGCAGCTCCATCTTTTTCTAGTACTTGAATGCTTTGTGGCTGAGCTCTGGAGCAGAAGGAGGGATCCAACCCCACCTCCACTTCGTGTGTTGAGAGAGAAGTCACAGCAGCAGGCAGTTTGCCACCCCAGATGGGAAGGTGTCTTGGCCATCTGGAAGCAGGTGGCTGTGGACAGGTAGCATACAGAGCTCACAGAATGCTTCTGTGAGATGTCAGCAGTTCTGCCTCTTCCTCTTTTTTTGGGGGGGGAGGAGGTTTTTTTTTCATTCTCCACCTTGCAGAGGAAAAAAAAACCTCCCACACAGCATCAGTGGGGCACAGCCAAGGAGCTGAGGCTCACACCAAGCCCCTGCAGGAATCACAGCACAACAGAATGAAGCAGGCTGGAGGAGACCTTTGAGCTCGTCGAGTCCAACCTATCCCCTAACACCTTCTGATGAACCAAACCATGGCACTAAGTGCCTCATGCAGCCTCCTTCTAAACACTTCCAGGGATGGGGAATCCACCACCTCCCTGGGCAGCCCATTCCAATGCCAGTCACTCTTAGAATCATAGAATCAGGCAGGTTAGAAGAGAGCTCCAAGCTCATCAGAGGGCTGCAGCAGCTCTGCTGTGAGCACAGCCTGGAAGAGTTGGGGCTGTGCAGGCTGGAGCAGAGGAGGCTCCCAGGGGACCTTCTTGTGGCCTGCCAGGATCTGAAGGGGGCTCCAGAAAAGCTGGGGAGGGACTTTTGAGGGTGTGAGGGAGTGGCAGGAGTGGGGGGAATGGAGCAAAGGTGGAGGTGGGGAGAGTGAGGCTGGAGGTGAGGAGGAAGTTGTTGAGCAGGAGAGTGGTGAGAAGCTGGAATGGGTTGCCCAGGGAGGGGGTTGAGGCTCCATGGCTGGAGGTGTTTGAGGCCAGGCTGGCTGAGGCTGTGTGCAGCCTGCTCTAGGGTAGGGTGTGCCTGGGCATGGCAGGGGGATTGGAGCTGCCTGCTCCTTGTGCTCCCTTCCAGACCTGACTGATTCTATGATTCTATAATCAACCAGGCTAGAAGAGAGCTCCAAGCTCCTGCAGCCCAACCTAGCCCCCAGCCCTGGCCAACCAACCAGACCATGGCACTAAGTGCCCCAGCCAGGCTTGGCTGCAACACCTCCAGCCACAGCCACTCCACCACCTCCCTGGGCAGCCCATTCCAGTGCCAATCACTCTCTCTGCCAGCAACTTCCTAACAACATCCAGCCTAGACCTGCCCTGGCACAGCTTGAGGCTGTGTCCCCTTCTTCTGGCCCTGGCTGCCTGGCAGCAGAGCCCAACCCCACCTGGCTACAGCCTCCCTGCAGGCAGCTGCAGGCAGCAATCAGCTCTGCCCTGAGCCTCCTCTGCTGCAGGCTGCACCCCCCCAGCTCCCTCAGCCTCTCCTCACAGGGCTGTGCTCCAGGCCCCTCACATTCCTGCAGGTGTGGGGAGAGGATGGGGAGTGGATGGTTCCCTTCAGCTGAGGCCTCCATGGCAAAGCACCAAGCTTTGGGTCTTATCCATTGGGGCTGGATGCAAACTTCGAGCAGCTTCAACCCCTTCCTAAGATGCCCTCAGGGAGGTGGTGAAGTCACTGCCCCTGGAGGAGTTCAAGAAATGTGTAGATGTGGGACTCTGGGGCATGGTTTAGTGGCCCCAGTGGTGTTGGGTTGGTGGTTGAAGGTGGTGAGCTTAGGGGCCTCTTCCAGCTGAAACAGTTCATAGGATCATCAAATCACAGAATGGGCTGGGCTGGAAGGGACCTCCAAAGCTCATCCAGCCCAACCCTCTGCTTCAGCAGGGACATCCTCAACTAGAGCAGGTTGCCCAGTGTCCTGTTGAGCCTCATCTTGAATATCTCCAGGGATGGAGCCCAACCACTTCTCTAAGCAACCTGTGCCAGTCTCTCCTCACCCTCACTGCAGCCAATTTCTTCCTCCTCTCCACTCTCCCTCTCCCCTCTCCCAGCTCAAAACCATTGTCCCTTGTCCTGTCACTCCCAGCCCTTGACCAAAGTCCCTCCCCAGCTCTCCTGCAGCTCCCTTCAGTCACTGCCCCTCCAGCTGGTAGGATGGGAATAGGAGCTGTGAATAGGGACCATCCACAGCCTCCCTGGGCAAACCATTGCAGTGCCTCCCCACCCTCACTGCAAAGACTTTCTTCCTAAGGCAGGGCTTTGGGGATGGATGTCCTGGACCAGCAGGTTCAGGTAAATCAGAGTTCTTAGGAGAATCAAAAGAGTGAACCTAGGCCTGAGAAATAAAAGAGGAATAATTCCCTCAGCCGTGACCTGAGCATGGGACATAGAATTATAGGATGGGTTGGGTTGGAAAGGACCTCAAAGGTCAGCCAGTGCCAAACACCTCCCACCAGAACAGGTCACTCAAGGTCTCATCCAACCTGGATCTGAACACCTGCAGGGAGGTGGTGGAGCACAGAAGCACCCAATGTGATCAAAGATCACATTGGGTGCTTCTGTGCTCCACCACCTCCCTGGGAAACCTGTGCCAGTGTCTCCTCACCCTCAACCTGTGCCAGTCTCTCACCACCCTCAATCTCTGCCAGTCTCTCACCTCCCTCACTCCTTCCTCACATCCACTTTCAATCTCCCCTCTGCCACTTCAAACCCATTCCTCCTCCTCCTCTCATTCCCAGACCTTCTCAATAGTCCCTCCCCAGCCCTCCTGCAGCCCCCTGCAGCTCCTGCAAGGCCACTCCAAGCTCTCCTCCAAGCCTTCTCCTCTCCAGGCTGCACAGCCCCAACTCTCTCAGCCTGTGCTCAGAGCAGAGCTGCTGCAGCCCTCTCAGCATCTTGGTGGCCTCCTCTGCACTGGCTCCAACACTTCCATGTGCTGCTTGTGCTGGGGGCTGCAGAACTGCCCCCAGGACTGCAGGTGGGGTCTGAGGAGAGCAGAGCCAAGGGGCAGAATCCCCTCCCTTGCCCTGTGCCCACACTGCTCTGGCTGCAGCCCAGGACATCCTCATGGCAGCACCAGGGCCGAGCCTGGCTCCAGTGGGGAGCAGCATTAGCAGCATTTACTGGAACTACATCCCAAAATAGTCTCATTCCCCCCCCCCCCCAAGCTGCCACGTCAGCAGCTGCAGTGAGAAGAGTCCACACTGATGCCTCCAGGCTTCAGCAGAGCCCTAATGGGAAGCAAATCGTTGGAGAGCAGTGGTGGCACTGGAGCGCTGCACTCTGCGCTCCTGCTCCCTGCAGCTCCAGCCGGGAATTCCAGCAGCATCCCTGCCCCTCATCCTCCAGGAGCATCCCTGCCCTGACAGCTGCCAATGGAGCCGAGGTGGAGAAGGGCAGCTGATGGCTCTTGGAAAAGTAGGGAAGCAAGAATCAGCCTAAGGAGTTAGGCTCGGAGCAGCAATTCCCTCTGGATGTGTCCTAGAATGATGGAATCAGGAATCCCTAGAATCATGGAATTATGGAATCAGGAATCCCTAGAGTGGTGGAATTATGGAATCAGGAAGTCTTAGAAAGATGGGATTGTGGAATCATGAAACTATGGACCCAGGGAGTCATGGAATAGTGGAATGATGGGATTGTGGGATCATGAAAGCACAGAGGTGTGGAGTCATGGAATCATAAGAGCATGGAATCACAAGAGCATGGAATCACAGAATGATGGAATCATGGAATGGTGGTAGTTTAACACCATGGAAGCATGGAATTGGGGAATCACAGAACAATAGAACCATGGAATTATGGAATCATAAAACTACAGATCATGGAATGAGAGAAGTATGGAATCATGGAATCAGAGATGTATAGAATCAGGGAACCATGGAATCAGGAAACAAGGGCACCAGATTCAGGGAACAAGGGTACCAGAATCAGGGAATCAGGGAATCAGATTTGGGGAATCAGGGAATCATGGGATCATGGAATCAGATTCAGGGAATCAGAATTGGGGAATCATAGAATCATGGAACCATGGAATCATGGAATCATATTTAGGGAATCAGGGAATCATGGAATTAGGGAATCAGATTCAGGGAATCAGAATTGGGGAATCACAGAATCATGGAATCATGGAACCAGATTCAGGGAATCATAGAATCATAGAACCATGGAACCATGGAATCAGATTCAGGGAATCATAGAATCATAGAATCATAGAACCATGGAACCATGGAATCAGATTCAGGGAATCATAGAATCATGGAATTAGGGAATCAGAATTGGGGAATCATAGAATCAGGGAATCATGGAATCATGCAACCATAGAATGAGATTCAGGGAATCATGGAATCAGGGAATGATTGGGGCAGATGTGGTTGGGTTGAAGGGCAGAAGGGCTCTGCAGCAGGACCTTGACCGCCTGGACAGATGGGCAGAGTCCAAGGGGATGGAGTTCAATAGCTCCAAGTGCAGGGTGCTGCACTTTGGCCACAACAACCCCATGCAGAGATACAGGCTGGGGTCGGAGTGGCTGAGAGCAGCCAGACAGAGAGGGATCTGGGGGTGCTGATTGATACCTGCCTGAACATGAGCCAGCAGTGTGCCCAGGTGGCCAAGAGAGCCAGTGGCATCCTGGCCTGCATCAGCAATGGTGTGGCCAGCAGGAGCAGGGAGGTCATTCTGCCCCTGTACTCTGCCCTGGTTAGACCACACCTTGAGTACTGTGTTCAGTTCTGGGCCCCCCAGTTTAGGAGGGACATTGAGATGCTTGAGTGTGTCCAGAGAAGGGCAACGAGGCTGGGGAGAGGCCTTGAGCACAGCCCTACGAGGAGAGGCTGAGGGAGCTGGGATTGGTTAGCCTGGAGAAGAGGAGGCTCAGGGGAGACCTCATTGCTGTCTGCAACTACCTGAGGGGAGGTTGTGGCCAGGAGGAGGTTGCTCTCTTCTCTCAGGTGGCCAGCACCAGAACGAGAGGACACAGCCTCAGGCTGTGCCAGGGGAGATTTAGGCTGGAGGTGAGGAGAAAGTTCTTCCCTGAGAGAGTCATTGGACACTGGAATGGGCTGCCCGGGGAGGTGGTGGAGTCGCCGTCCCTGGAGCTGTTCAAGGCAGGACTGGACGTGGCACTTGGTGCCATGGTCTGGCCTTGAGCTCTGTGCTAAAGGGTTGGACTTGATGAGCTGTGAGGTCTCTTCCAACCCTGATGATACTGTGATGCTGTGATAGAATCAGGGAATCATGGGAATCATAGAATTATAGAAACCTAGAATCAAAGAATCAAAATCCTGGGATCATGGATGAATAGAGTTAGAATATCATAGAGTCATGGAATGATGGTATCATGAACCCATGGAATCTTGGATTCATGGAATTATGGTGCCATAGAATCACAGAATCATGGACTCAGGGAATCATAGAGTCATAGAATCATGGAATCATAGAAATGTGGAATCATGGAATGATCTGATCATGGAATCATAGATTCATTGAACCATGGAATCATGGAAACACAGAATAGAAGGGCTAGGAAAAGATCTCCAGAGATCCCCAAGTCCAACCCCTCTGCTAATGCAGCTTTATCCAGATCAGGCTGCTCAGGAACACATCCAGTTTGGAATCTGATCACAGAAGGAGACTCCACAACCTCTCTGAGCAGCCTGCTCCAGGCTTCCAGCACCCTCACACCAATCAAGTCACTGCTTAAGCTCAAGTGAAACCTCCTGGGTTCTATGCCAGGAGCTGGGCAGGTCTCAAATGCTGCCAAAAGAGAAGGGAATCATAGAATCATAGAATCATAGAATCATAGAATCATAGAATCAAGCAGGTTGGAAGAGACCTCCAAGCTCATCCAGTCCAACCTAGCACCCAGCCCTGTCCAATCAACCAGACCATGGCACTAAGTGCCTCAGTCAGTCTTTTCTTGAAGACCCCCAGGGACGGTGCCTCCACCACCTCCCTGGGCAGCCCATGCCAATGCCAATCACTCTCTCTGTGAAGAACTTCCTAACATTCAGCCTATACCTCCCCTGGCACAACTTGAGACTGTGTCCCCTTGTTCTATTGCTGGTTACCTGGGAGAAGAGGCCAACCCCCACCTGGCTACAATGCCCCTTCAGGTAGTTGTAGACAGCAATGAGGTCACCTCTGAGCCTCCTCTTCTCCAGGCTGCACACCCCCAGCTCCCTCAGCCTCTCCTCATGGGATTTGTGTTCCAGGCCCCTCACCAGCTTCGTTGCCCTTCTCTGGACATCTTCCAGCACCTCAACATCTCTCTTGAATTGAGGGGCCCAGAACTGGACACAGCACTCAAGGTGTGGCCTGACCAGTGCTGAGTACAGGGGAAGAATAACCTCCCTTGTCCTGCTGGCCACACTGCTCCTGAGCCAGCCCAGGATGCCATTGGCTCTCTTGGCCACCTGGGCACACTGCTGGCTCATCTTCAGCTTACTCTCTATCAGCACCCCCAGGTCCCTTTCCTCCTGACTGCTCTCCAGCCACTCAGTCCCCAGCCTGTAGCACTGCTTGGGGTTATTGTGGCCGAAGTGCAGAACCCTGCACTTGGCCTTGTTAAATCTCATCCCATTGGCCTCTGCCCACCCATCCAGCCTGTCCAGGTCCCTCTGCAGGGCTCTCCTACCTTCCAACAGATCAACACCTGCTCCTAGCTTGGTGTCATCTGCAAACTTACTGATGCTGGACTCAATGCCCTCGTCCAGATCATCAATAAAGATATTGTACAGGACTGGGCCCAGCACTGATCCTTGGGGAACACCAAAGCCTCACAACACCTAAAAACTGCCAAACTTGGCACATATTTGAGTCATTCCAAGAGGCAATCCCGAGCCAACCTGCTCTTGACCTGCTGGTTCTCTCCTCCTGGTGGCACAAGCCAGGTTCTTGGTGTCTGGGAGATGCCAGGAGCCATCCTGAGCCTGGCTTCTGGAGTCACAAAGCTCTCTGGAGAGTCCCCTGCTTATCTCCAGCTCCTTCAGGGCAGGAGCTTGACTCACTTTCTTCTCCCCATCCCCTTTGTGCTCCCTGTTTCCAAGCTGAGTCCTTCCAAAGCCACCAGCCCTGCTTGTTAACAAAAGCTGGGACCCGTGGGTGGCTGCAGGCTCAAAGGCAACCTCCACTGACTCACACAGCACTCAGAGCCAAGGGGCACACAACTTCACAGGTTGGAAGGGACCTCCAGAGCTCAGCCAGTCCAACCTCCCTGCCAGAGCAGGATCCCCCTGGGTAGCCCACACAGGAATGCATCCAGGAGGATTTGAAAGTCTGCAGAGAAGGAGACTCCACAACCCCTCTGGGCAGCCTGCTCCAGGGCTCAGCCACACTCACAGCAAAGTAGTTTCTCCTCTTGTAGAGCTGAAACCTTCTCAGTTCCAGTTTGTGTCCATTGCTCCTTGGCTTATTGCTGCTGAGCACCCAAGAGCTTGGCCCCAGACACTGACCCCCACCCCTCAGGTGTCTGTGCACATTGACCTGATCTGCTCTCAGCCTTCTCCTCTCCTCTCCACAGGCAGCCTCCTGCCTGCCACTCTCTGCCCCTTGCCCCTTGGCCTGCCACTGCCCACCACTGCCAAGAGCCTGGCCCCAGGCTCCTGCCCCCCACAGCTCCTTCAGCTCTTGCTGCTGAGCACTCAGCAGATGCCCTCTGGGGCTGCTCTCCTGCAGCCTCTCAGCCCCAGGGCTCTCAGCCTTTGCTCCTCACACAGCTGCTCCAGGCCCCTCAGCAGCTTCCCAGCCCCCACTGCCCTCTCTGCACCACTGCCCTGCCTCTGCCCCTGGGCACCACACAGCTGGGCCCAGCACTGCACACGTGGCCTCAGCAGGGCACAGCACAGGGCAGCACAACCTCCCTTGCCCTGCTGCCCACACTCTGCTCCATGCCCCCCACCACACCTTTGGCCTCCTTGGCCCCCAGCCCACACTGCTGCCTCCTGCCCACTTGTGCCCCCCAGCACTGCCAGCTCCTGCTCCTTGCAGCTGCTTCCCAGCAGCTCCCCCTCAGCTGTGCTGCTGCAGGAGGTTGTTCCTGCCCAGGGCCAGGACCTGCCCTTGCCCTGCTTGGCCTCCCTCAGGTTGCTCTGCCCCAGCTCTGCAGTCTGCCCAGGGCTCCCTGGGTGCCAGCACAGCCTGAGGGCTCTCAGCCACTGCTGCCACTTCTGTGCCAGCAGCAAAGTGCCTGAGACTCCTCTCTGTGCCTTCACCCTGCCCATCGATGGAGATGTTGACCAAGACTCCAAGTCCCTCTGAAAATTATCTGCAGCCCAAATTTCCTCCTTCCCTTGCATCCTGAGGCTCTGCACAGGTTCTGCCTTTGCAGTTTCTTCTGAGGCTTGAAATCACTTCAGGATTTGTCGATGCTCTGAGTAAATTTGGATTCATTTTGGGTTAAGAAAACCTCTTTTTCTGGCCATGGCCACAGAGCAATGTTATCATCTGGGACTATTTGCACTGAACACAGTGCAACCATTTGCTTTCCACACCGAGCAGAAAGGTTTCCAGGAGGAGTATTTAATTTTAATTAGCGGCCAAAATTGCTCTTTCCTCCTCCTCTGCCTCTGTAATCCTCCCCACCCCCCCCTTAAATTCAAATGAAATTGCTGGGATTGGAAATTAAAGACATCACTGCAGGTTCCTCTGGAACTGAAGCCTGCTTTGGAACCACCTCACATCCATCTTAAAGGAAAAGTGGGATTCAGGTGGGTTTGTGAGCAGCAAGATAAGGGAGGGGATTCTGCCCCCTCTGCTCTGCACAGCCCTCACCTGCAGCACTGCATCCAGTGCTGGGCAACTCTGCACAAGCAGGACCTGGAGATGCTGGAGAGGGTCCAGGGGAGGCCACCAAGATGATCAGAGGGATGAAGAAGCTCTGCTGTGGGGACAGGTCAGAAGAGTTGGAGCTGTGTAGCCCAAAGAGAAGGCTGCAGGGGGACCTCAAAGTAACCTTCCAGTACCTGAAGGGGCTGCAGGAGGGCTGGGAAAGGGCTTTGGACAAGAGCTTTGGACAAGAGCTGGGAGTGCCAGGAGGGAGAATGGCTTTGAGGTGGGTGAAGGGAGAGGGAGAGTGGAGATGAGGAAGAAATTGTTGGCAGTGAGGGTGGGGAGAGACTGGCACAGGTTGGCTAGGGAGATTGTGGAGCACAGAGTCACTGAACACCTCCAGGGAGGTTGTGGAGCACAGAAGCCCCCAATGTGATCTTTGATCACATTGGGGGCTTCTGTGCTCCACAACCTCCCTGGAGATGTTCAGGATCAGTTTGGATGAAGCCCTAAGCAACCTGTACTGGTAGGAGGTGTCCCTGCCCTGTGCTTCTGTGCTCCACAACCTCCCTGGAGATGTTCAGGACCAGTTTGGATGAAGCCCTAAGCAACCTGTACTGGTAGGAGGTGTCCCTGCCCTGTGCTTCTGTGCTCCACAACCTCCCTGGAGATGTTCAGGACCAGTTTGGATGAAGCCCTAAGCAACCTGTACTGGTAGGAGGTGTCCCTGCCCTGTGCTTCTGTGCTCCACAACCTCCCTGGAGATGTTCAGGACCAGTTTGGATGAAGCCCTAAGCAACCTGTACTGTTAGGAGGTGTCCCTGCCCTGTGCTTCTGTGCTCCACAACCTCCCTGGAAGTGTTCAGGACCAGTTTGGATGAAGCCCTAAGCAACCTGTGCTGGTAGGAGGTGTCCCTGCCCTGTACTTCTGTGCTCCACAACCTCCCTGGAAATGTTCAGGACCAGTTGGGATGAAGCCCTAAGCTACCTGTACTGGTGGGAGGTGTCCCTGCCCTGTGCTTCTGTGCTCCACAACCTCCCTGGAAATGTTCAGGACCAGTTTGGATGAAGCCCTAAGCTACCTGTGCTGGTAGGAGGTGTCCCTGCCCATGGCAGGGGAGTTGGAACCTTGAAGGTCCCTTCCAACCCAACCCATTCTGCTTCTCTTATGCATCTCCATTACATTTCAGTGCCAGATCTGGAGACCTTCCCTCACCTTCAGCTCCAAAACCATGCTGCTTAATTGAGTTATCCCAGCTCTTCTCCCCCTTCCAGCAAGCTGGACTTCTCCTGAGGTTTTGAACCGAAACAAATTGCCTCTTCCCTTAGTTAGATCTCCCCGGGGCGAAGCTCTGCAGCAAATTAGGTATTAACATCTGTACAGCTCTGTTCTCCACCATGCCAATCACAGCTCTGTAATTGCCCAAGATGCTTTCCCTGAAGGATGCCTGCTTGTATGTTTAATAAAACAACCAAACCAGGGCTCAGATTTCCTTGTTTCGATGAAAAATTCATGGCCGCAGCTCCTGGTAAGCAGCGAAGCCTCCTGCTCCTGCCATGGGCTTGCAAAAGGAAACCCTCAGCCTGAGGAGAGGCTGCTGAGTGGCTTCTCTCCCACTGAAGCCTGAGAGATGCCCCCTCAGGATGTCATAGAATGGAGAGGGTTGGAAGAGAGCTCTGCAGATCACAGTATCACAGCATCACAGTATCATCAGGGTTGGAAGAGACCTCACAGATCATCAAGTCCAACCCTTTAGCACAGAGCTCAAGGCCAGACCATGGCACCAAGTGCCACGTCCAGTCCTGCCTTGAACAGCTCCAGGGACGGCGACTCCACCACCTCCCCGGGCAGCCCATTCCAGTGTCCAATGACTCTCTCAGGGAAGAACTTTCTCCTCACCTCCAGCCTATATTTCCCCTGGTGCAGCCTGAGGCTGTGTCCTCTTGTTCTGGTGCTGGCCACCTGAGAGAAGAGAGCAACCTCCTCCTGGCCACAACCACCCCTCAGGTAGTTGCAGACAGCGATGAGGTCTGCCCTGAGCCTCCTCTTCTCCAGGCTAACCAATCCCAGCTCCCTCAGCCTCTCCTCGTAGGGCTGTGCTCAAGGCCTCTCCCCAGCCTCGTCGCCCTTCTCTGGACACACTCAAGCATCTCAATGTCCCTCCTAAACTGGGGGGCCCAGAACTGAGCACAGCACTCAAGGTGTGGTCTAACCAGTGCAGAGTACAGGGGCAGAATGACCTCCCTGCTCCTGCTGGCCACACCATTCCTGATGCAGGCCAGGATGCCACTGGCTCTCTTGGCCACCTGGGCACACTGCTGGCTCATGTTCAGGCAGGTATCAATCAGCACCCCCAGATCCCTCTCTGTCTGGCTGCTCTCAGCCACTCCGACCCCAGCCTGTATCTCTGCATGGGGTTGTTGTGGCCAAAGTGCAGCACCAGCACTTGGAGCTATTGAATGCCATCCCCTTGGACTCTGCCCATCTGTGCAGGCAGTCAAGGTCCCACTGCAGAGCCCTTCTGCCCTCCAACCCAGCCACATCTGCCCCCAGCTTGGTGTCATCTGCAAATTTGCTGATGACTGACTCGATGCCAGTCCAACCCCACTGCTGCAGCGCTGACCCCCACCCCTCAGCTATCTGAGCACAGATCTGCTCTCAGCCTTCTCCTCTCCACACTAGTCAGCCCCAGGGCTCTCAGGCTCTCTCCACAGGGAAATGCTCAAGTCCCCCACCCGTCCTCATGGCTCTCCACTGGACTCTCTCCAGCAGGTCTCTGTCTCTCTGGAATTGGGGAGCCCCAAACTGGGCACAGCATCGCAGGTGTGGCCTCAGCAGGGCAGAGCAAAAGGGCAGAAGAACCTCTCCAGCCCTGCTGGCCACACTTAGAACCATAGAATAGAATTAAGAAGATTGGCAGAGAGCTCCAAGCTCCTGCAGCCCAACCTAGCCCCCAGCCCTGCCCAACCAACCAGACCATGGCACTAAGTGCCCCAGCCAGGCTTGGCTGCAACACCTCCAGCCACAGCCACTCCACCACCTCCCTGGGCAGCCCATTCCAGTGCCAATCACTCTCTCTGCCAGCAACTTCCTAACAACATCCAGCCTAGACCTGCCCTGGAACAGTTTGAGCCTCTGTCCTCTTCTTCTGCTGCTGGCTGCCTGGCAGCAGAGCCCAATCCCACCTGGCTACAGCCTCCCTGCAGGCAGCTGCAGGCAGCAATGAGCTTTGCCCTGAGCCTCCTCTGCTGCAGGCTGCACCCCCCCAGCTCCCTCAGCCTCTCTTCACAGGGCTGTGCTCCAGGCCCCTCCCCAGCCTTGCTGCCCTGCTCTGGGCACCTTCCAGCACCTCAAGCCAGCAGCACTTCAGCTCAAGGTTTATCTCACCTGTGAGCAAGGACTGGAGAGCTGGAAATGAGCTGTGAGCAACATTGGTCTGGACACAGGAGCAGAATGGGACAGCAGCAAAGGATCTCCACTGAGCACATCCTGTAGGCCCTGAAAGTTCTGCTGGGTGAGGTCAGACATTCCTAGAGAGTCAGCCAGGAGATCACCACTGCATCACTGCAGACAGAGAGGTGGATGTATGGATCATGAAATGGCTCCAGATGGAGGAGAGTGGCTTTAGCTGCAAGTCCTGGCATTGCTGCAGGCTTTGAGTTGGCTTCTTCTTGCCTTTTTTCTCTCTTGTCACCTTTGACTGGATGGTATCATATTGGAGGTGACTTCTGGAGCTCGTCCAGTCCATGCCCCCTGCTCCAGCAGGGCATCCCCAGCAGCTTGCCCAGCAGCACAGTGCCAGGGGGGTTGGAAGCTCTGCACACAAGGACACTCCACAGCCTCTCTGGGCAGCCTGCTCCAGGCTCCAGCACCCTCACCACAAACAACTTTCTCCTCCTCCTCTCCACAGGCAGCCTCCTGCCTGCCACTCTCTGCCCCTTGCCCCTTGGCCTGCCACTGCCCACCACTGCCAAGAGCCTGGCCCCAGGCTCCTGCCCCCCACAGCTCCTTCAGCTCTTGCTGCTGAGCACTCAGCAGATGCCCTCTGGGGCTGCTCTCCTGCAGCCTCTCAGCCCCAGGGCTCTCAGCCTTTGCTCCTCACACAGCTGCTCCAGGCCCCTCAGCAGCTTCCCAGCCCCCACTGCCCTCTCTGCACCACTGCCCTGCCTCTGCCCCTGGGCACCACACAGCTGGGCCCAGCACTGCACACGTGGCCTCAGCAGGGCAGAGAAAAGGAGGAGCAGAATTTTCCTTGAAGACAAGCAAGAAAACTGAAGCAAGGAAATGAGAAGGAGGCCGAGGGTTAGGTTGGAGATGAGGAACAATTCCTTTGCTGCCAGAGTGGTCAGGGGATGGCAGAGGCTGCCCAGGGAGATGGTGGAGTCCCCATCTTTGGAGATCCTAAAGCCATGTGTAGAAGTGGCTGTTTGGGACATGGTGCAGTGGTCATGGAGATGTTCTGTTTAAGGTTGGACTGGATGTAAACTGAGCCTCCTTTGAGCCAGAGACCTCCAGAAATCCCTTTCAGTAGGCTGAGGGGCAAGAGATTGGCAGAGGCTGCCCAGGGAGGTGGTGGAGTCTCCATTCCTGGAGAGGTGTTCAAAATCCTTGTGGCCATGGCTCCTGGGGACATGCTGGTGTTGGGCTGCTGTGGGACTGGATGATCTTTGGAGGCTTTTCCAACCCTGCTGACTCTATGACTGAATCAAAGCACTCAGAGGTGCACAGGCTGCCAGAGTGGTCAGGGCTTGGCACAGGCTGCCCAGGGAGGTGGTGGAGTCTCCATTCCTGGAGGTCCTAAAGCCATGTACAGAAGTGGCTGTTTGGGACATGGTGGAGTGGTCATGAAGATGTTGGGTTTAAGGTTGGACTGGATGTAAACTGAGCCTGCTTTGAGCCAGAGACCTCCAGAAATCCCTTTCAGTAGGCTGAGGGGAAGAGATTGGCACAGGCTGCCCAGGGAGGTGCTGGACTCTCCATCCCTGGAGAGGTGTTCAAAATCCTTGTGGCCATGGCTCCTGGGGACATGCTGGTGTTGAGCTGCTGTGGGACTGGATGATCTTTGGAGGCTTTCCCAACCCTGCTGACTCTATGACTGAATCAAAGCACTCAGAGGTGCACAGGCTGCCAGAGAGGTCAGGGCTTGGCACAGGCTGCCCAGGGAGGTGCTGGAGTCTCCATGCCTGGAGGTCCTAAAGCCATGTGTAGAAGTGGCTGTTTGGGACATGGTGCAGTGGTCATGGAGATGTTGGGTTTAAGGTTGGGCTGGTTGAAAGCTGAGATTCTTTTGAGCCAGAGACCTCCAGAAATCCCTTTCAGTAGGCTGGGGGGCAAGAGATTGGCACAGGCTGCTCAGGGAGGTGCTGGAGTCTCCATCCCTGGAGAGGTGTTCCAGAAACCCATGGCCACAGCCATGGTTTGGTGGCCATGGTGGGGTTGGGTTGCTGCTTGGACTGGCTGCTCTTAGAGCTGCTTTCCAAGTGAAAAGCCTTCTGTGGCTCCATGCCCCTGTGCCGAGTGAGTTGGAGCAGCAGCACTCAGGAGCTGCCCAGCTCCCTGCGCGCTGCCGGCAGGCGACTTCCCCGCTCCTGCCTGCTCAAATATGCACCCCAAAACGTAGCCTAAATTGTATATTTGATTGTCAAAATTGCAGTTCACGCTGTGTTGCTTAGTGACATGAATCATCCTGCAGCGGGGCAGAATACTAATGCCCACCTTCGGTACCGAGCTGCCAGGCAGGAGCCGAGGTAAGGATTTATCTCCCAACCCAAGGCGGCTCCCGGGAGAGCTGCGGCGCCAACGACTCCGCATAATAAACACATTCCTGGGGTGCGGGATCTGCCCGGGGACACAAAGAGAGGGAAAAGCCATTCCCCAGCCTCTGCCTGACAAACGGCCTGCTGGGGAGTGGAGGAGGAGGAGGGTGAGTTTCCACCTGATTTTGTCATGCTGATGGAGAAGTGGCTTCAAGAGGCACCAAGGGAGGGTTAGGTTGGGCTTGAGGAGCAGTTTCTTTGCTGCAGGAGTGGTTAGGGCTTGGCACAGGCTGCCCAGGGAGGTGGTGGAGTGCCCATCCCTGGAGGTGTTCCATCCTCTTTAACATCTTCGTAGATGATCTGGATGAGGGCATGGAGTCAGTCATCAGCAAGTGTGCAGATGACACCAAGCTGGGGGCAGATGTGGCTGGGTTGGAGGGCAGAAGGGCTCTGCAGCAGGACCTTGACTGCCTGCATAGATGGGCAGAGTCCAAGGGGATGGAGTTCAATAGCTCCAAGTGCAGGGTGCTGCACTTTGGCCACAACAACCCCATGCAGAGATACAGGCTGGGGTCAGAGTGGCTGAGAGCAGCCAGACAGAGAGGGATCTGGGGGTGCTGATTGATACCCACCTGAACATGAGCCAGCAGTGTGCCCAGGTGGCCAAGAGAGCCAGTGGCATCCTGGCCTGCATCAGGAATGGTGTGGCCAGCAGGAGCAGGGAGGTCATTCTGCCCCTGGACTCTGCACTGGTTAGACCACACCTTGAGTGCTGTGTTCAGTTCTGGGCCCCCCAGTTTAGGAGGGACATTGAGATGCTTGAGCATGTCCAGAGAAGGGCAACGAGGCTGGGGAGAGGCCTTGAGCACAGCCCTACGAGGAGAGGCTGAGGGAGCTGGGATTGGTTAGCCTGGAGAAGAGGAGGCTCAGGGCAGACCTCATTGCTGTCTGCAACTACCTGAGGGGAGGTTGTGGCCAGGAGGAGGTTGCTCTCTTCTCTCAGGTGGCCAGCACCAGAACGAGAGGACACAGCCTCAGGCTGTGCCAGGGGAGATTTAGGCTGGAGGTGAGGAGAAAGTTCTTCCCTGAGAGAGTCATTGGCCACTGGAATGGGCTGCCCGGGGAGGTGGTGGAGTCGCCGTCCCTGGAGCTGTTCAAGGCAGGACTGGACGTGGCACTTGGTGCCATGGTCTGGCCTTGAGCTCTGTGCTAAAGGGTTGGACTTGATGATCTGTGAGGTCTCTTCCAACCCTGATGATACTGTGATGCTGTGAGACTGATGCTGTGAACTGGAGACAGGGTTTGGTGGCCATGGTGGAGTTGGGTTGCTGCTTGGAATGGATGACCTCAGAGGCCTTTTCCAATCAAAGCAGTTCTATGATTCTGTCAGATGATAGAAGGAGAGGAACTGGCCTGGAATTGTGCCAGGGCAGGGTTAGGATGGAGATGAGGATCAATTTGTTTGCAAGTGTGGTCAGGGCTTGGCACAGGCTGCCCAGGGAGGTGCTGGAGTCTCCATCCCTGTGGGTGTTCAAGAAACCTGTGACCATGGCACCTGTGGCCATGGTTTGGTGGCCATGGTAGGGTTGATGTTGGATTGGATGATCTCAGAGAATGTCCAGAACAGGCCAACAAAGGTGGGGCAGGTTCTGGAGAAGAGGGCTGGGGAGGAGCAGCTGAGGGAGCTGGGGGTGTGCAGTCTGGAGAAGAGGAGGCTGAGAGGAGACCTCATTGCTCTCTGCAGCTCCCTGCAAGGAGGCTGGAGCCAGGTGGGGGCTGGGCTCTGCTCCCTAGGATCAGGTGACAGGAGGAGAGGAAATGTCTTGAAACTGTGCCAGGGCAGGGTTGGGTTGGAGCTGAGGAACAATTCCTTTGCTGTCAGAGTGCTCAGGGCTTAGCACAGGCTGCCCAGGGAGGTGCTGGAGTCTCCATCCCTGCAGGTGTTCAAGAAACTTGTGGCCAAGGCACCTGTGGCCATGGTTTGGTGTCCATGGTGGGGTTGGGTTGATGTTGGTCTGGATGCTCTTGGAGAGCTCTTCCAACACAAACAATTCTGTGATTCTCTGCTTCTCCCTTCCCAGGCCTTTCCTCTCCCATCCTGTGAGTCCAGCTGCTGAGCTGGGCTTGCTCCCTGCCCTGGGAGATGGCTTTTTGGTAGAGGAGTAACCCAACCTGACCTTGGTTTTTCAGGTCCCTCAGACAAGCCCTGTGCAGCTGGCACAGCTCTCAGCAGCCAGGAGTATCTTTGGAACTCAGACCTGCACAGCCTGAGCCCTGCTGATCTGTCACTGTGAGCAGCCAAAAGCTGAGCTGCAGAAGAGTTTCAGCTCAGTGTGCAGACACTATGGAGCCTCTGCTCAGAAGTGGTGTTTGAAGTCTGAGCATCTCCAGCTCCACTTTTGGGAAGGGGAAGCTGAGGCACAGAAAGAAAACATCCTGTAGGAAGCTCAGGGTGGCTTTGAGTGGGGGACTGGGGGGAATGGAGCAAACCTTCATCATGCTGGAGTTAGGGAGCAAAACTGGAAGTGGGGAGATTCAGACTGGATGTTAGGGAGAAGATCTTCAGCATGAGGGTGGTGAGAGCCTGGCAGAGGTTGCTCAGAGAGGTGGTGGAAGCCTGATCCTTGGAGGTGTTTAAGGCCAGGCTGGATGTGGCTCTGGTGTGAGGTGTCCCTGCCCATGCAGGGGAGGTTGGAGCTGGCTGATCTTTGAGGTCCTTTCCAACCCTGACAATTCTGTGACTCTATGGGTGTGGATGAGCATCCAGGAGGTGATGTTCAGAGATGTGTCCCTCCCATTTTTAGGCCTTCCTAGCTGCCTGTTTGGCTTTACCATCACTCCCATCTCTCCAAACCACTCTGCTCTACCATCACTCTCATCTCTTCAAACCACTCTGCTTTACCATCACTCCCAACTCTTCAAACCACTCTGCTTTACCATCACTCCCATCTCTTCAAACCACTCTGCTCTACCATCACTCCCAGCTCTTCAAACCACTCTGCTCTACCATCACTCCCATCTCTTCAAACCACTCTGCTTTACCATCACTCCCATCTCTTCAAACCGCTCCCCATCCCCATCAGCACCTGCCTTGGGATGGGATGAAGCCACCCTGAGCTCCACCCTGAGCTCCACCCCAAGGTCTGGGACCTTCCAAAGGACACAGCAACCCCTAGGGGTGAATCCAGTGCAGGGTGCTCTACAAAGAGGTCTCTTGGAGATCATCCTCTTCAATGCTGGGAGCTGAGCAGACAGCTGGCAAGCTGGGAAGGGAGAAGCATTTAATAGTAATTAGAGATGTTAATAATTGAAGAGATGCTGAAGCAGGGCGCGGGGAGATGAAAGCTGAGCTCTGCTGAAGGGGCTGAGAAGCACATGGCCAATTAAGAAGAACAAGAGGAATCAGGCTGAATGGATGGAGGCTGAGCTCCCAGATCCCTGAAGCCTTGCTGGTAGCTGGAGGGAGAAGTGAGCTCTGTCCAGTCTCAGCTACTTCCCACCACTGGCTCAGGCCCCACAGTGACCACTGTGGTGTTGACCCAGGGAGCCAAAGCAATTAGAACCACAGACTTGTGTGGCTTGGAAAAGGCCTCTGAGATCATCCAGTCCAACATCAGCCCAACCCCTCCCTGGCCACCAAACCTTGGCCCCAGGTGCCATGGCCACAGGGTTCTGGAACACCTCCAGGGATGAGGACTCCACCACCTCCCTGGGCAGCCTGTGCCAAGCCCTGGCCACTCTTGCTCCTTAGCTCCAACCTAACCCTGCCCTGGTGCAACTTGAGGCCATTTCCTCTTGTCCTATCAGCTCATACCAGGAAGATGTGAGCAGTCCCCACCTCACTCTGACCTCTCTTCAGGGAGCTGTGAAGAGCCAGAAGGTCTCCCCTCAGCCTGCTCTTCTCCAGCCTAAGCAGCTCCCTCAGCTGCTCCTCCCCAGCCCTCTTCTCCAGACCCTTCCCCACCTTTGGTTCCCTACTCTGGGCATGTTCCAGCTCCTCAATGTCCTTCTTGGAGTGAGAGGCTCCAAATTGAACCCAAGACTTGAGAAGTGGCCTCACACAGTGCTGAGTACAGGGGCACCATATGGGCTTGTGATGACTGAGGGTCACCTGGCACCTGGGGGGACCCTCCCAGCTGCCTACTGATGCTCACCTCAGCATCTGCCAGGAGCCCCCTGCTCAGCCTGCCAAGCTGCAGCTCCATGGAGCCTCCCTGGGCTTGTGTCCTCCTTCCCAAACCAGCTCTTATCATCCCAGAGCTGCTTCTTCAGGCATCACAAACACCATGACCCCTTTTTTGCTCCTGAATTCTTTGTGCATCTCATTCCCAAATATACTCTTTGGATTTGTTTATTTAGTATTCCCCCCCCCCCTGCTCCCCAGCCTCTGGCTGCTGTCAGAGTGGTTGTAATAATTATGATCATTATTGTCATAATTACAATTAATCACAGGCAACCTCCCTCCTTTGGATGGGACAATATCAACACTGCTTGATGAGCTGTATCATGTCTGACAGACTCCACCTAATTAATCCTTCCCAACTGCAGAAGGTGCTTTGGAACACCTGAGCTGTGATGGGAAGAGCTCTGTGATAAAACTCAGCCCCCAGAGCTCTGTGCTTTGAGTTTGGGGACTGCAGGGGATGCTTTGGAGCATCCCAAGAGGGCTAAGAGGGCTGTGGGTTGGAGAAGTTAAATTTAACCTTAAAGCTAACCTTAAAGCTCAGGCCTGGGGAGGGACATCCTCCTGCAAGGGAGCAGGGGGACCTGCTGGAAAGCAGCTACAAAGGGAAGGACCTGAGAGTTGCCCAGGAGCCAGCAATGTGTCCCTGAGGCCAAGAATGTTCTCCCAGGGGGCATGAAGAGGAGCGTGGCCAGCAGGTCAAGGGAGGTTCTCCTCCTCCTCGAATCTGCCCTGCAGAGGACACATCTGCAGCACAGCTGAGGGGGGACCTGCTGGGAAGTAGCTCCGAGGAGCAGGAGCTGGCAGTGCTGGGCAAAAGAAGCTGCCCACGAGCTAGGAGGGCACTTCCATGGCCAAAAGGCCAACGGTACCCTGGGGGGCACGAAGAAGAGTGTGAGCAGCAGCTTAAAGAACCCTAATCCTAACCCTAACCTCTTCTACTCTGCCCTGCCTGAGGAGATATCTCAAGCCCTGGGCCCAGCTGTGTGGTGCCCAGGGGCAGAGGCAGGGCAGTGGTGCAGAGAGGGCAGTGGGGGCTGGGAAACTGCTGAGGGGCCTGGAGCAGCTGTGTGAGGAGCAAAGGCTGAGAGCCCTGGGGCTGAGAGGCTGCAGGAGAGCAGCCCCAGAGGGCATCTGCTGAGTGCTCAGCAGCAAGAGCTGAAGGAGCTGTGGGGGGCAGGAGCCTGGGGCCAGGCTCTTGGCAGTGGTGGGCAGTGGCAGGCCAAGGGGCAAGGGGCAGAGAGTGGCAGGCAGGAGGCTGCCTGTGGAGAGGAGGAGAAAGTTGTTTGTTGTGAGGGTGCTGGAGCCTGGAGCAGGCTGCCCAGAGAGGCTGTGGAGTGTCCTTGTGTGGAGAGCTTCCAACCCCCCTGGCACTGTGCTGCTGGGCAAGCTGCTGGGGGTGCCCTGCTGGAGCAGGGGGTTGAAGTTGGTGATCTGTAGAGCTCCACCATGCTCTATGGGATTCTATGACTTGGATTTCAGTTGAATTAGGATTCCAACTCTTCGTGCAGATGTTGCACTGGACAAAAGAGCTTAGGAGGTGTGGGCTGGGTAAGTGCAGAGTGGACTGAGAACTTGCTGAAGGACACAGCTTAACCAGCTCTGATCAGTGGGGCAGGGCCTAGGTGGAGGTCTGGAGCTTGTGGCATTCCCCAGGGGTCAGGGCAGGGTTCAGTCTGGTTCAACATCTTCATCACTGACCTCCCCAGAGCTCCCTTCTAACCCTACACTGCTTTCATCCTGGGACCCTGAGTGAAGCTGAGGACAGCAGGAGCTTGGGGCAGGATGCTCAGCGCAGGGAGCAGCACAAAGCCTCAGGTTGTCTTTTCTTGCAGGGCTCCCTTCCCCCCCCCCCCCCCCAGCTCTGCTCCTTTAACGATTAAGAGTTGATTCCTCTTTCCCTCCCTCATTTACTGCCTCGTTCTGTCTGGGGTTTATTTTCTCTCTCCCCTGGAACAATGGGGAGGGTTTTGAAGTCGGAGATGTAATAACTCCAGAGCCTTCTCTTCCCCCTCCTGTTCTGCTTCCTCATTAGAAAGTGATTTCCCCACGATTGGAACTATAAATGATGCCTTTGATGTCTGCATGTGCAAAATCGCTTCCTTTCAGTTTCCTTTGCATTGCTTTCTTGCCTTTTTTTTTTAACCTTTTCTTCCCTCCCCCCCCCCCCTTCCTTGACAAGATTCTTTCCCTGCTCTTCCTCCTCTCCCCATCGCCCCTCCAGCCCCTCCCCACCAGCCTCTGCTTCGCTCTCAGCTCGGCTGCTGCTGGGTTGCGGCGATGTAAACACAGCCCGAGCAGAATAAATGAAGTGCCTGCGCCGGCAGGATGGAGCTGGAACAAATGAGCTAATTGGGGCAGCTGCTGCCAGCTCCTCACAGCCCAAAAACCACCGAGAGAGAGGCAGCGACAGGAAGAGCCAGAAAGGGGGAAAGAGAAAACCAGCCGCGAATGAGATGCCTTTCACTGCATCCCTTCCTTCCTTCCTTCCTTCCTTCCTTCCTTCCTTCCTTCCTTCCTTCCTTCCTTCCTTCCTTCCTTCCTTCCTTCCTTCCTTCCTTCCTTCCTTCCTTCCTTCCTTCCTTCCTTCCTTCCTTCCTTCCTTCCTTCCTTCCTTCCTCCCTCCCTCCCTCCCTCTCCCCATTCCTTGCTTCCTTCCTCTTCTTTCCCTTCCTTCCTTCCTTCCTTCCTTCCTTCCTTCCTTCCTTCCTTCCTTCCTTCCTTCCTTCCTTCCTTCCTTCCTTCCTTCCTTCCTTCCTTCCTTCCTTCCTTCCTTCCTTCCTCCCTTCCTCCCTTCCTCCCTCCCTTCCTCCCTTCCTCCCTTCCTCTTTCCCTTATTCCCTTCCTTCCTCCCTTCCCCACTTTCTTCCTTGCTTCCTTCCTCCCTTCCCTCATCCTTTCCTCCCTCCTTCCCTCCCTCTCTCCCTTCCTTCCAGGAGGGGAACAAAATCACATCTCAAATCTCTCAGCTTTTGAGTGTTTAACTAACAGAGAAGAGGCTCAGAGCCCATCCGGGTGAGGAGAGTTGGAGAGTTCTCAGATGCTCCCCTGAGCTGTGCCTGTCCCAGCATCACCACCACCATTTCTCCTAGAGTCATGGAATGGGTTAGGTTGGAAGGGACCTTAGAGATCATCCAGCTCCAACCCCCCTGCCATGGGCAGGGACACCTCCCACCAGCACAGGTTGCTCAAGGACTCATCCAGCCTGGTCCTGAACACCTCCAGGGAGGTTGTGGAGCACAGAAGCACCCAACGTGATCAAAGATCACGTTGGGTGCTTCTGTGCTCCACAACCTCCCTGAGCAACCTGTGCCAGTGTCTCACCACCCTCAACCTGTGCCAGTGTCTTCTCACCCTCCCTCCCTGTGCTCCACAACCTCCCTGAGCAACCTGTGCCAGTGTCTCCTCATCCTGCCTCCCTGTGCTCCACAACCTCCCTGGGCAACCTGTGCCAGTTTCTCCTCACTCTCAATAATTTCTTCCTCCCCTCCACTCTCCCTCTCCCCTCTCCCAGCTCAAAGCCATTCTCCCTCCTCCTGGCACTCCAAACCTTTCTCCCAAGTCCCCTCCCAGCTCTCCTGGAGCTCCTTCAGGTACTTCCCTTCCAGCTGGCAGCGGTGAGATGCGACTGGAGGCTGCTGTGTGCTAGCAGGAGGGAAGTGCAGGCTGCAGATAAGCCTCTGCCAGTTCTGCTCCAGACTTCCTTAATTAGAAGTCTTGGTGCTGGGAGGATGCCAGCTCCTGCTGCCAGTGCCCAGGCATGAACCTCTGCCTGAGCTTTGCCCAGAGGGCAGCAGGGACACGGAGAGGATGGTAGATGACTGTCTTCTTGTGGCCAAAATGGTCAGCAGCCTCCTGGGGTGTACCAGGGAGAGTGTGGCCAGGAGATAAGGGAGAGTCTCCTCCTCCTCTACTCAGACCTACAGAGCTGGAGCACTGTGGCCTGTCCTGGGTTTCCCAGTTCAAGAGAGTCCAATGGAGACTCTAAAGCTGCTGAAGGGTCTGGAGCAGCTCTGTGAGGAGCAAAGGCTGAGAGGCTGCAGGAGAGCAGCCCCAGAGGGCATCTGCTGAGTGCTTAGCAAGAGCTGAAGGAGCTGTGGGGGGCAAGAGCCTGGGGCCAGGCTCTTGCCAGTGGTGCCCAGTGGCAGCAATGTGACCTTGTGGCCAACAAGGCCAATAGTGTCCTGAGGAGGCATGATGGAAGGCATGACCAGAAGGATCTTCTTCTCTTCTCTTCTCTTTTCTCTTCTCTTCTCTCCTCTCTCCTCTCTTCTCTTCTCTTCTCTTCTCTTCTCTTCTCTTCTCTTCTCTTCTCTTCTCTTCTCTTCTCTTCTCTTCTCTTCTCTTCTCTTCTCTTCTCTTCTCTTCTCTTCTCTTCTCTTCTCTTCTCTTCTCTTCTCTTCTCTTCTCTTCTCTTCTCTTCTCTCTTCTCTTCTCTTCTCTTCCCTGATGTGATGGTTTGGGTGTTCCCTGCCCTTCCCACAGTTTGGAAATCACCCAGACTAGACTCAGCAGCTCTAGAAATGGAATGAAGCTTTCTACTGACAGCTTAGCTGGGTGCTAGGTTGGGCTGGATGATCTTGGAGGTCTCTTCCAACCTGGTTGATTCAATGATTCTGTGATATTTACAGTTACATACAGCAATAGACAAGGTAAAAGGTGATACAGAAACACAACAGCCCCCCCCCAGAAACCTGAGTCCCCAGGAGGGGCTCCCAATTGCCCTTCCACCTTCTCCCACCCCTCTCAACCTTACCCCAGCCCCAAGGAAGAATGGAGGCTTGGCCAGGGGGTTAGGAAGCAAAGTGGATTAGTCAGAGAGATGGTAGAGAGGCTGGAGGAGAGAAACAAAATGCAACTTGGAGCTCCCCAGCAGAAGTAGTTCCCTACCTGTGTTTGCATTCTTGTTCTTGTGTCTCTCAGCAAGCCTGTGAGGGAGGCAGACATCACCACTGCAATCCAGCCCTCCTCACCAAACCTTCTGGCTAGCTGCAAACCAGCACAGCTGGCAGGGTAGCATCCTGAGTACTGAGATCTGCTGAGTGCTCAGCAAGAGCTGAAGGGGCTGTGGGGGGCAGGAGCCTGGGGCCAGGCTCTTGGCAGTGGTGGGCAGTGGCAGGCCAAGGGGCAAGGGGCAGAGAGTGGCAAGCAGGAGGCTGCCTGTGGAGAGGAGGAGAAAGTTGTTTGTGGTGAGGATGCTGGAGCCTGGAGCAGGCTGCCCAGAGAGGCTGTGGAGTGTCCTTGTGTGGAGAGCTTCCAACCCCCCTGGCACTGTGCTGCTGGGCAAGCTGCTGGGGGTGCCCTGCTGGAGCAGGGGGTTGAAGTTGGTGATCTGTAGAGCTCCACCATGCTGGGATTCTGGGATTCTATGACTTGGATTTCACTTGAATTAGGATTCCAACTCTTCGTGCAGATGTTGCACTGGACAAAAGAGCTTAGGAGGTGTGGGCTGGGTAAGTGCAGAGTGGACTGAGAACTTGCTGAAGGACACAGCTTAACCAGCTCTGATCAGTGGGGCAGGGCCTAGGTGGAGGT